>NC_140126.1:39141444-39328944 GCF_964035555.1 Netta rufina | reverse complement strand
CTAGCTTTGATTTAAGCCCTGAAATCAGTTATTGTGGCCACAGTTTACTTCTAAGGAACATCAAGACCCAAGTACAAAATACTCATCTAAAGAAGATCAGATAATAATGTGTGAGGTAGGCAGAGTTTTATGTTGTCAGAAAGTTATGACTGAGGAAAGAGATGTGGTTGTTAATCCCCGCTAGTTTCAGCAGCATGCAAGTTTCCAGAAGTGAGGCTTGATTCCCATTAGCCCAGGATCTGAATGTTAAAGTGCAACAAGGTCATCTGGGCATAGCCCATCATCAGCAGTAGCTTCCACAGGGAAAGCCACAGATCTGTGCTTAGTCTAGTCAGGACATAGTAAAACGTTTTAAATGCAGCTGTAGAGCCAATAGCAGTACTTAGAAACACCTACTGTATCCCCTCTCCTGCCACCTTTCTTAGCTACTGTAGAGGGTTCTATTAAAAGGTATTATGAAAATCCTACACTAGATTTGGATAGAACATGGTAACTATTTCCATATTTCCATAGTCTGTACTGCATTTTTGGCAACACCTCGCCTTGCCAGTACTATACACAGGCTTCCCCTCAAGAACAGGCATACAGTGGTACAGATGCACCTTTATATCCATTCCAAAGAAAAATTCTACATTAGTTAAAGCACATGCGTTTGTATAGCTGAAACAGACACCTAGCCTTAAAAAAATAAATAAACAAACAAACAAACAAATAAATAAATAAGGTCCTCTGTTTTGTTCAGGTCTTTACAGATCTATTTGCTTTGTCTGCTGTTGCCAGTAATTTAGGCTTATCAAGCATAGTACAGGACAGTTGTGCAGAAATACCTATAACATTTGTTACTAACACTGAAACAAGAATTTATCTTTGGCAATTACAGGAAATAAAGACAAAATATCAATACTTCCCTTTCTAAAGTGGCTGGATCCATCCCAGTCATGAAGAGATAAGTTACTCCTTAAGATAAAGAGGTTCCTACTTTTCGAGTTATGGATGTGAATATGCATTAAATAAGTTTGGGTTGGGTACAATCAAATGTCCTTCAGGCAGTTTTTACCACCAAGATTTTTTTTTGTGCTTCACTGAAATTACTGGTTCATAGTAACACACTGCCTCAGGTCTGTGGCATTGTAGAACACAGAGAGATACTACCTTAATAAACATAGATTTATATCCTGCTCCTCTTGTAGTAGCTTCAAAGAGTGATAGAAATTAAGCACATAGGTCTCTTGGACAGTCTCCATCTGATCCAAGGTTGTTTATGTTTTACAGTAAAATTATTCTTTAATACCAAGATTAGAAGCCAGTCACAAACGTGTTTCTCTACAACTGTCATGTCTGGTATCATGCTTTCCAGAGTTGATTTGCATGATCTGAAGGAAGATACAAAGCTCAGGCCTGAGCCAAGCACCATCCTTAACATATAGAAATAATCTCATCTCCCCTGGGTATGCTTATGACTTCATCATCCTCCCTAAGATGGAGAGAGAGGTTCTTTGTCTTTCCACAGCAGTCTTATTTTCGGCTCCAGCACAAGTCATCTGATTTGCATAGTCAATGGGCTACATGCTGGCCAGAGCTCAGGGTAGCAGGGATTGTTATGCTCTCCATGTTATTCTGCATTGCATTGCCACATCCCTTGCACTGGACCTGGAGGTAAGGAGTCATACGAAATAAGACTTCACAGCTGGGAGGAAGGACAAACTCCATGATTCAGCTGAACAAAGACAGAAAAATAAAACTTCTGGCTTCAGTTGTCAGAGGCAGCCCCCAGCTGCACACTTCAGAGACTCACTTCTTGATGTTGCCCACAAGGTACAATACAAGAACCTTGAGGTGAGCCCTACAGACTGTGTATGTAGAACACATCCAGGAAGTCAGTGTTAGCATCACAAAGAGTCCAGTTCTCACCATATACACATTTAAGAGCTGCACTGAAGAAAATATTTATAACCATTTTTTGTATGTATATATTTTCAGTGAAAAAAGGTTAAGGATATCACAGGCTGCATTCAGATCAGTGCATAACAAATTAGAAAGGCCAGTCAGGATATGGACAGTCAGGTAAATATAAAATTATAAACATGAATTTGTGGGGTTTGCAAATGGTGACAGATCAAATGATATGCAGTAATCTGTAAGACCTCTTTATCCACAACACCACTGACTGCTGTTCATTCCACAACCAGCTATCACTGGTGGCAAGACACTCTCCAAGCAAGTTTTGACAGATAGAGTAACAGATGCTTTGCCAAGCACCTGCTGTCTCAGGAATTGCTAAATATTTAGCCATATACCACATCTTACTATTCCAACTGCATAAACCATTTTAGCTTTGAGAGACAAGAAAAAAGAAAGAAGAAAAAAATGAAAAAGAAAAAAAAAAAAAAAAAAAAAAAAGAAGAAGAAGAAAGAAAAAGGGAAAATGGAGAAAAAAAAAGAAAAAGAAAGAGGAAAAGAAAAACAAAAGAATGAAAAAAAAAAGAAAAGAAAAAAGAGGCTGTGCCCTTTAATCCTTAATTTATTGGATTTAAATTAGAAACCAATATAGAGTCAAAAGCTCTGGAAGGGAGTTTATAACAATTAAATATATTGAAGTATATTGAACTTCCTGGGAACCTAAATTTTATATTGGTTTCAAATGTGTAGTTATGTCTCAAGAGCATCTGCGGCCTCTACTTTTCCTTGGGGATTCTTGTGCTTTCCTCAAAATCTCTATGTTCTTAAATCCCTCACTTTCCCTCACTTTAAAAAAAAAAAAACAGGCTCTGGTGAAGGCACCATCCCTTCAATATGTTTTATACCTGCTTGATTTACAGGCTGATGCCGACTGGTAATCTCAGCTCTGGGAATCAGTCCTAGGCACTTTAATGGGTCAGACAGAAGAACTCACATCATCACTGGAATCACTGGATCTGAGAACAGCTTGGTGACACAGAAATATTTGGGGATTTAGATAATTATACAATCACACTTCAACAAAGCAAAAAGATGGTACAATACTTGAGCACACCATCACAGAACTAGATTTTTTTGTATGTCAAATGGGATTAAGCATGGTTTATGTTTGTATTTTTAGATCCGTATTTTTGCCATTCCTGATATGCCAAGGAAATCTGGAAAGAATAAAGCACTGGTGATGACTTTTTTCCCTGGGTCATCCTTTCCTTCAGCTCTGAATACCAAAAACTTATGTGTTGTGATGAGATAAGCTCTGTCTTTGTTTGTGGGATAGTTAAATAAATGTGTTCCCCTTACTTACGGCCTACTTCTCCTCACCCCTTTCATCCCTTTGAGTTTACTCAGACACTTTATAACAAGGGCCTTTTGTAGCTGAGATGAAGTTTCTAAACCTGAAGAGAGGAAGTCACAGCCTCTTGAGGACTAATCCAGGACTTTTGACACTTAAATGTGAGAACTTCAGGGTATAGTGCAGTCATAAGTTATCTTCCAGGAGTACATTTATGAAGGGAAAAGAGATAAATGAAGGATTTATACTGATATATTTTTTTATTATTATTATTATTATGATCTTTTTCTTTTTTCTTTTTTCTTTTTTTTTTTTTTTCTGGTGAAATAAACAAAAAAAAAAAAAAGAGAGAGAGAGAGACTGATCTTTTCCTGGATTGCATTACATGCTGCTATTTATATGGGGATTTGAGACTTTATCTGCGGGTTACGGCTGTAAGAATTTCCAGCAGAATTTTTAGCACATAAGAATGCACTAGAAAAAAAAAAAAAAAAAGTTTATAATTAAAACAAGCTATGTTTAAATCTAACTCCTACAATTGAAGGAGAGTGTAACTTTTCATTTGTACACAGAAGACACTGAAAGTAGTCAGGGAAAAATATTTGTAGGCATGTGATATGCAATTACAGTTAGACATGCATACAAACTCAAGAATGAGAGTTCAAGTTTTCTGTAGCAGAGTAAATAGATGAGAATGGCTGAAGCTTTCTGTCTAAGCACACCGTTTGAAAGGTTTCTGAAGCGAGAATTCAGTGAAGACGTCCTATGGTGTTTCTAGGTAGTGGCTTTCATTTAGAATACTCAAAAATATTCTAGTGTCATCTTTACTCAGTATTCACATACTAATTAGTCCTGATATTTTTAAGTATAACGTGTTAAAAAATATTTTATAGGAAGATATTTAACAGGTATTTTAAGTATATGGAATTATCTTGGAAATCTGTTTTCCTAACATTTGCTCTACTCCTGATTTTGATTGCTTATTCTAGACAAAAAATGGTATCTCTAAAACATAGGTAGAACTTTATAGCAGGAAACATACTGAAATACAGCCTGCATACAGATTCCAGGTGCCCTGTAGTTATATTCATACTACAATGAAAAATCATGTGACAGAACAGAAACAGAAGCACAAAGGTAAGATAGTCTTGGAAACCAATGAACTTGCAGGTTTACTCACACAAATCTTTTCTGGAAGTCAATGACATTTTCAAGTAGTAAGCTAATACTGCACTTCACCTTTTTAATAGTGGACCCTGCCCTTCTGCAATTCCTTATTCCTTCCTGCTCCATCTCCAGCTTCATTATGTCTTCCTCTATAATGTAAATGAGGAATTTAAAAATCCAATGCAGGACTGCAGCTTTTCAGAAGTGGGATTATTTTCTTTTGCTGTTCCTCCACTACTCCTCATGGCTGGGTCCTTATTTAGAATGCGCCTTCTGGCTCTCATAACAATAAGATAAGACAATACTAGAAGTATGCTTTTTTTGCTTAAAGACATCTCAAAACATGACTGCCAAATGTTGTATAAAGAAATGTGGTCCTATACTTGCTAGTATTCTCTCACAGACAAAACACATCAAAACTACATCTCCAACATGCCAGTAACACTGGTTTATCTATCTGAATTCCCTTCCTCTTATTTCATGACTAGTTCTAATGTGATCCACCAGTTTCCAGATTGAGAACCCTTCAAAACTTATTATATCATATAAAGATTAATTCAATATCTTGAACAGAAATCTGATAAGATAAAACATTGTATGCACAAGCAGGCATCTTTCTAATAAAGTACCATGCTTTCTGTAATGCAAGCTTATTTTTAGAAAGTTAGTGTAAGAAATTAATCTTCTAGGCCTGAGGTACTAGGGACTATAGAAAATTAACAGTTCCTTCATCATAAAGGGCAATAACATGCTGTAGAATGTTAGACATAGTACTAACCCTTTCTGGTGAGTGAACAGATTATTATATTTAACATTGCAGCTCAACCCAGTACCACAAGTGCACAGTAACTGTGATTTTATTATACAGTCACATAAATTATGCAATATTTTTAATGATCCATAGCCTCATAGTACAGAACACTGTACTGAAAAGTGTCTCATACAATGAGTACTCTGTACTGTTTAATTTGTATTGCCATTAAATTAGTAAGAAACATTAAGAAATTCAAACAGCTTTAATGAAAAAAAAATTCAACATTTCAGCAATTAAATTGTCTAGCACATCTAACATAGCATATCTCAACAGATACATGTCTCGTTGATTAGAAAAGGAATGTTATCACAAAATTAAACACATAGTAATAATAAACACGTAGTAATAATAAAATCTGACTTGACATAACTATTATTTAACATAACTTGTCCTTGTCCTAGTCCTTGTTCTTGTCCTTACCTACAGGGATGGGCTTGTTAGGGATGTGAAGGTCAGGGGCAGCTTGGGATGCAGAGACTATGAGATGGTGGAGTTCAAGATGGAACTTGGTGGAAGAAGTAAGGCTAAAAGCAGGATTGCAACCCTGGACTTTCAGAGAGCCAACTTCAACCTCTTCTGAGGCCTGCTTGGGAGTATCTCATGGGCTAGGTTGCTAGAAGGCAAGGGTGCTCGTGAGATCAGGGCTACATTTAAACAGCACTTCTTCCAAGCTCAGGATTGGTGCATCTCTAAGAGTAGGAAATTGGGGAAGGGGGCAGGAAACCTGCATGGATGAGCAAGGAGCTCATTGATAAGATCAGAAGGAAGAGAAATGTTTATGAAATGTTGAAAAAGGGCCTGTCCTCTTGGGAGGAGTATAGAACCATTTTCAGGGCCTGCAGGGACACGACAAAGAAGCCCACCTAGAGATGAGGCTTGCAAAAGAGATAAAAAATAATAAGAAAGGGTTTTTTTGTTTGTTTGTTTGTTTGTTTTTTAGAGTATGTAAACAGTAAAAGGAAGACTAGGGATAATGTGGGTCCCTTGCAGAACAAGGGGGGTGTCCTGGTAACGGGAGACATTGAGAAGGCGGAGATACTGAATGCTTTCTTTGCTTCAGTCTTTGCTTCAAGGACTTCCCCTGGGGACTCCTTGACCCTGGAGGGACGAGGAAGAGTCTAGGAAGTGGAGATCTCCCCCCTTGTTGACAAGGGAATGGTTTGGAAGTGTCTGAGTGGTCTCAACACACACAAATCTATGGGTCCCGATGGGATGCATCCATGTGTGTTAAGGGAGTTGGCAGAGGTGATTGCCAAGCTGCTCTCTATCATCTTTGAAAAGTCCTGGAAAATAGGAGAGGTGCCTGAAGATTGAAGGATAGCCAATGTCACTCAAGACACTTCAAGAAGGGCAAGAAGGAGGATCTGGAAAACTACAGCCCAGTCAGTCTCACTTCTGTCCCTGGAAAGGTGTTGGAAGAGCTTGTTCTGGATGCCATCTCCAAGCAAGTGGAAGAGAAGAAGGTTATGAGGAGTAGTCAGCATGGATTCACCAAGGGGAAGTCGTGCATGACCAACCTCATTGCCTTTTATGTTGACATCACCAGCTGGGTAGATGAGGGGAGAGCAGTGGATGTCATCTACCTTGACTTTAGCAAGGCTTTCGATACTGTCTCCCACAACATCCTGCTAGCAAAGCTGAGAAAGTGTGGGACAGAGGAATGGACAGTGAGGTGTGTTGAGCACTCGCTGACTGGCCAAGCTCAGAGGGTGGTGATTGGTGGCGCAGAGTCTGGCTGGAGACCTGTGTCTAGCGGTGTTCCCCAGGGGTCGGTGCTGGGTCCAGTCTTGTTCAACATCTTCATCGACAACCTTGATGAGGGAATAGTGTCTGCCCTCAGCAAGTACACCAATGACACAAAGCTGGGAGGAGTGGCTGACATGCCAGAAGGCTGTGCTGCCATTCTGCGAGACCTGGACAGGCTAGAGAGATGGGTAGGAAGAAACCAAATGAGGTTTAACAAGAGCAAGTGTAGAGTCCTGCACCTGGGAAGGAACAACCACATGTATCAGTACAGGCTGGGGGACGACCTGCTGGAGAGGAACTCTGAGGAGAAGGACCTGGGGGTCCTGGTGGACGACAGGTTGACCATGAACCAGCAGTGTGCTCTCATGGCCAAGAGGGCTAATTGGATCCTGGCGTGCATTAAAAGGATCGTGGCCAGCAGGTCAAGGGAGGTGATCCTCCCCCTCTACTCTGCCCTGGTCAGGCCTAACCTGGAGTACTGTGTCCAGTTCTGGGCTCCCCGGTACAAAAAAAGACAGGGATCTCCTGGAAAGAGTCCAGCAGAGGGCCACAAAGATGATATGGGACCTGGAGAATCTCCCCTATGAGGAAAGGCTGAGAGACCTGGGTCTGTTCAGCCTGGAGAAAAGAAGACTGAGAGGGGATCTCATCAATGTGTATAAATACCTGAGGTGTGGGAAACGGAGGGATTTGGCCAACCTCTTTTCAGTGGTTTGCGGGGACAGGACAAGGAGTAATGGCCACAAGATGGAGCACAGGAAGTTCCGCACCAACATGCAAAAGAATTTCTTCATGGTGAAGGTGACGGAGCACTGGAACAGGCTGCCCAGGGAGGTTGTGGAGTCTACTTCTCTGGAGATATTCAAGGCCCATCTGGATGCCTACCTGGGCAGCCTGCTCTAAGGAACCTGCTTTGGCAGGGAGGTTGGACCCGATGATCGTTCGAGGTCCCATCCAACCCCTGCAATTCTGTGATTCTGTGATTATCTTGCCATTATACTAAAGTAATATCTAAAACATATAGAATATTTTAAAATTTAAAAATGTGAACACTAAACTGCTAATGAGTCAGCCTTGTGCATCCTCCTGGAGGTCATGTTAAGACACATGAAAAACAAAGAGGTGATCTGAGACAGCCAGCATGGCTTCACCGAGGGCAATTCATACCTGACCAACCTGGAAACCTTCTATGATGGTGTGACTGCATCAGTTGACAAAGGAAGACCGACTAATGTCATCTACCTGGAGTTCTGTAAGGTCTTTCACACAGTCCCACATGACATCTTGATCTCCAAATTGGAGAGATATGAACTTGATGGGTGGACCATTCAGTGGATAAGTAGTTGTCTTGAAGGCCGCGCCCAGAGAGTGGTGGTCAATGGCTCTATGTCCTGGTGGAGGCTGGTGACAAGTGGTGTACCTCAAGGATCTGTTCTGGGACTGGTGCTGTTTAATATCTTCATCAGTGACATAGCCAGTGGGATCGAGTGCACCCTCATCAAATTTGCAGACACCAAGCAGAGTGGTATGGTTGACACAACAGAAGAAAGGGATGCCATCCAAAGGGACCTGGAGAAACTTGAGATGTGGGCCCACATGAACCTAAAGAGATACAAGTCAAAGTACAAGGTGCTGCACCTGGCCTAGGTCAATCCCAGACATGAGAACAGACTGGAAGAACTGATTGAGATCAGGTCTACAGAGAGAGACTTGGGGGTTCTGGTGGATGAAAGGTTTGACATGAGCTAGCAGTATGTGCTTGCAGCCCAGAAGGCCAACTGGGCTGCAACAGAGCATCACTGGGCATCAACAGAGATCAAGGGAGGTGATTGTCCCCCTCTGCTTTGTCCTTGTGTGGCTCCAGTTGTAGTGCTGCATCCAAGTTTGGGGCCTCCAGCACAAGCAGGAGGTGAACCTGTGTGATGGTTTTGCTTGGGTGGGCTGCCGAGCTCCACCACAACCACTCTCTCATTTCACCTCCTCAAAGGGAAAGGGGGAGAAAAATACAATGCAAAGGGCTCAAGGTTTGAGATACGGACATGGAGATCTCTCGACAGTTATCACGATGGGCAAAGCAGACTCAAAATAGGGAGATTAGTAAAATTTATTGCCTAATGCTAACAGACTAGAGCAGTGAGAAACTAAAAGTAAACTAAAACCACCTTCCTCCCATCCACTCTCTTCTACTAGTTTTGTGCACTGAGATCATCTGGCTTACCCATAGGCATTGTAGGAGGCCAGAGTTGCCTCCTCTGACTGAAAACACAACATATATTGTGACCTGCAGAAGTGGTTACTGCCAGGCTATTTAATAACAGTAGTGCTTCTTACAGAGACCTATGGTATGCCAAGTGTTTTTGTGGGGTTTTCTAAACAGCTTACACATTTGCAAAGAACACCAGTAACTGTGTTCTTTATCCCAGTTTATTTTTTTATTTTGTTCTAGTCCTCTGAAATGGCTTTGTAATCACTCAGATAGCAACTCACAATATCATAAATCTCTTTACCAGGAATCCCATACAGAAGCATGTTACCAATACCATGTCTTGCATAGAATCTTATTCCAAAATTAACAGGTTGCTTTTCAACTGGGCATCACTTAACTAACATGGGTGTATTTTAAGTACAGGAAAATGCTGCTATTTGACACTAAGAAGAGACTTTCTTCATGAACTAACAAACCCAACCAAACCAACAAATATTCTCTCTCAGTTCCTCTCTTTTTCTGAATGTCAAAACTAACCATACATCTCTCACAAATACTTTGACTTCACACCAACAGATCTGATTGATTTCTACATACTAAAACACTCAGATATTCACTCAAATCTCACATGATGAGTTTCTCTTATTCTAAACCTGCTTCACAGTCAGAGTGGCTGTGCTAACACAAAACCTAAGCCTATGTCTGATATGGAATTTCTCTGTGGTTGATTTGGGTTTTTATAAACCCAAAAATGATAAAACCATCAAAAATAACAAAACCTGAAATGAAAGGAAAAAAATAAATGTGGTCATATGGTCATGCCTAACCCACGTAAAATTTAAATTGCTTGTTGTGGTTCCACTCGAGTGGGCAGCCGAGCTCCACCACAGCTGCTCTCTCACTCCCCTCCTCAAAGAGGAACGGGGAAAAAATAAGATGAAAAGGGCTCAAAGGTTGAGATAAGGACAAGAAGATCACGCAGTAATTATTGTAATGGGCAAAACAGACTCAGCATAGGGAGATAGTAAGATTTATTGCTTATTACTAACATGCTAGAGAAGTGAGAAACAAAGGAAAGAAACCAAAAGCACCTTCCCCCCCCATTCACCCTCTTCCACCTCCTCCCCCCGAGCGGCGCAGGGGAGCGGGGGAATGGAGGCTATGGTCAGTCTACAGCACTTCTCTGCCGCTCCTTCTCGGTCACTCTCATCCCCTGTGCTGTGGGGTCCCACCCACGGGATTCAGTCCTTGATGAACTGATCCGGCGTGGGCTTCCCACAGGCAGCAGCTCTTCCAGAACTGCTCCAGATATAGGTCCGTACCACGGGGTCCATCCCTCAGGAGAAAACTGCTCCAACCTGGCTCCCCTACGGGCAGCAGCTCCTGCCGGGTCACCTGCTCCTGCGTGGTCTCCTCTCCATGGGCTACAGGTCCAGCCCGGAATCTGCTCCGGCAGGGGTCTTCCACAGGCGGCAGCCTCCATCTGTGTCCACCTGCTCCACCGTGGTCTCCTCCACGGGCTGCAGCATGGAACCCTGCTCCACCGTGGTACTCCATGGGCTGCAGGGGGACATCCTGCTTCACCATGGTCCTCACCACAGGCCGCAGGAGACTTCTGCTCTGGCGCCTGGAGCACCTCTCCCCCTCCTTCTACACTGACCTTGGCACCTGCAAGGCTGTTCCTCACTCCTCTCACTCTCCCAGCTGCTGTGTGGTGCAGCGTTTTTTTCCCTGTCTTAAATATGCTCTCACAGAGGTGCAAAACAACATCGCTTATTGGCTCGGCTCTGGTCAACAGTGGGGCCCTTACCAAACATGGGGCAGCTTCTAGATCCTTCTCACAGAAACCACCACTATGGCCCCCTGCTACCAAAACCTTGCCAGGTAAACCACGTAAACATTGCTAAATGATCTGTCAGTAGAGTATCAATTGTCTCTGAAACATGGTTTTAAACATCATATTACTGACTTCTGTACTACAGCCAGCAATCACAAGCTAATTTCTGAAATGCTTACACTCTACCAGGTAATGTCTAAAGGCACTTCAAGTTCTCCAGCTGCAGAACCAACAAAAAATATCTTTATGGTGGTCAGATATGGAGTGTGAAAGCTGCTTGCTGTTATGGTGTTCCTAACATGGAGCACAACTGTCATGTGAGTAACCAGAGGAACGGAGTCTGGGTTTTTTTGAACTCTCAAGACTTGGAAGTGGAGAGAGTAGTAGAGTAAGAGATCTTTCTTCTCTCTAACCCAATGATTGTTACTCTGACAAGGAGCACAAAAGTGAAATGCTACTCTCACTTTTCAAAATTTTGCCCATAATATTACCATTTCAAACAACTTCATTTATCAGTAAACTTTAAATATATATGTATATATTTAAAATATATATTTCCTAATATTCTATTTGCCCTTTTAGTGATTCACAAGTTAAATAAAAAATAAATAAATCTGCAAAAGCTAGACGTTACTGTTTCCCATCGAGATATCATGGCACAGAGACACAGAAATTGCTTCTACAGGTTCTGATATTCCTCAGTTTAACAGTATTACATTTTAAAGTTTTCTGCTTTCTAACAGCCCTAAGGGAATAATAGCCACACATAATCTGATGCAAAATTAATTTCAATTGGCCTTGTACATGTAACTTTAGAAGTTGTTGAGGTATTTGCACAAGTGTAATGCTTCTCTCTTTAAACCACTAAATATAAAACAAATTAACATGTTCTTCTGATGAGCCTGTTAGGGCTAAATCCATCTTCCTTCACTGTAAATAGGAATTTTGCCATTTGAGTAAGGCCAAGAGCTCATGTATTACATGGGACAGCCATTCTAATGGTCATACAAACTGACAGCAGTTTTAGAGAATTCTAGTTTCTCTTGTCTTCTCATAATTTAGATTCTTTTTCACTTCTTTAGTACCTTTTGATGAACTTAGTCTTATGAAATTTGAACTTTTTTTTCTGAAATACATTTTTTTTTTCACTTGGAGTCAAAACACACCAGAACTAAAAACCCTTATTGCTCTATTTGAAAAGGCCTGAGGAAAGCAAACCTTCAAATAATGTCTCCACTATTAGACTAAATGAAATGAACAGAGTAGATAACACAATACCTACACAGTCCTTTTTACTAACTCTGATAAATCTCCCAGCATCTGTGCTGGATTGATTGGATTGTTGTAGAAACAGAAAAAATGGCCAAGATCATTGTGTCTTTCCATAAGCACCATTTGATAATAAATATTCTTATCAATAACAACCTGGCTAGATTGAATTAAATAGAGGTGTTGCAGCTTATTATAAATTCCCTAGCTAGCCTTCGTTTTGTTGTTCATTTGTTTGTTTTTTTAGTTTTGGAGCTTGATGCCTGCTTGAGATTTCCTTTAGTCCATCACAAACCTCTTAAAGTACTTTTTACTTTAAACTAAAGTCACAAAATCATGTACACAATAAAGAAATACAGACTTAAAAGAAGCCATAATAAAAGCAGCCATGAGCTCGTAACTCTTGGCTACACACACTCATTACATGTAGTTCTGCAAGTAGTTCTGGACTGATAAATGACATTTCTTTCAAACTTGAGATTAAAAAATCTCCCAGCTTGAATGTGAGTTTTCTGTAGCATAAATACAATTTTATAAATCACAGAGTTCATTAGACTGAAGAAAGAATGAAGCAAACAAAAAAAAGTTAATTGCAAACTTGTTCTTCTTGTTCTTTGTCCTACCTGCTGCTTGGTACTACTTTCAATTTACTGTGCTTTTGCAACATATGAGCCAAAACTTAATATTGGTTACACAAGTATATCCCAGTTCTCCTCAAAGGTATTGATATAAATGTTTGTTCATGTGCCACAGGGATGATGTGCATGCCAGAGATCAAAAATAGGAAAAATAGGGCAATTTCTGGATACCCTGCATGCTTTTTTTTTTTTTTTTTTTTTTTTTTTTTTTTTTTTGAGTATAAACAAATGGCATTATAACAGAGATACTCTGTCTTTGGACTTTGGAAACACTGATAAAATGTGGTTGTCAAATTAAGTATTTTTGGAAAAGAAAATCTCATTGGTGCTTTTAATTCTCGCATTCTACTCAGATAGACTCACGGCTTGCAGTTAGGGGACTTAAAAATCTTTAGTTATTTAATGTTTCACTGAGCATTCCCTCATCTTGCATGAAGCAGATTTTACCTTGATAAAATCTCCTAGCCTTTGGAATGCAACAGTTATTACCTGCCAGAAACAAGAAAAAGCAATTTTAGATATTTTCCACTTTCATCCTTATATGAAGAATTGCTACATTCATGCGGAAGTCAAAAAAAAAAAAAAAAAAAAAAAAGGAATCTTTTACTCCTCTCTTTTAATGAGTGGGGAGAAAAAATGTTACATGTGTCACAGAAAGCAGTGTATAAATTAATGAGTTTGACTCTTCAGGTCTTCCTAACCTTGGAAGTCAAGCTACAGAGAAGTTATCTTGTATTTCAGTAGAGAAATAGAATAGGTGCTGTTGACCTGCCCCTCCACTGAAACTTATGCCATATCTGTGAGATCAGAGAAATTGAAGAAGAGTTTATATTTCTGAGTCTTTTTTTTTTTTCTAATTAAGATGAGATGCAGACAAACTGCGATAGAAGATGTTCTTACATACAGTGAGATATGTCTGGGAGTATCCTCACATTTGCAGGCCCTAGTTCTCATTGAGGACTTCAGACAGCTGGTTGTGGTTGACCAGCAACCTCTGTTGCTCTGTTGCCCAATGAACGGAGAACAGAGCAGGACACAAGCAGACAGGAGGATTCTGGACCACAGAGTTGACAATTTACTGCCAAGTGATGCAGAAGCTGACAAAGGGAGATGCTCTGTTTACAATCATGAAAGAACTGAGCAAGGATGTACAGGCTGGAGGCAGTCTTGGCTCCAGTGACTATGAGATGATGGTATTCAGGATCCTGGAAGAAGAAAACAAGACAAAAAGCAGGATTGCAACAGGGGGCTTCAATAGAGTAGACATTCACCTGTTCCGAGACTTGCTTAGAAGAATCCTATGTGATACAGTACTGGAGGAAGAGTGGTTAAGGAGGGTTTATTGATTTCCAAGGAACACATCCTCCAAACTCAAGAAAAGTCCATCCCAAATTTTAGGAATTAAAGAAAAGGCAGTAGAATGTACCTGGATGGGTGAGGTCCTGGCAAAACTGGGACATAAAAGGAAACATTCAAGATGTGGAAGCTGAGCCAAGTAATTCAGCAGAAATAATGAGCTTGAAAAAATGGGATTAGGAACTACAAAGACTACTTGCAGTTGAATTTGGAGAGGAAAAAGAGGCCACCAAGAAGGATTTCTGTGGGTATATCAGCAGCGAAAGGAGAACTGGGAAAAGCGTGGGCCTGCTGCTGAAAGTGATAAGGTATAAATCGTGACAAAGATCATGGAAAAGGCCAAGGTATTCAACACTTCCTTCACATCAGCCTTTAACGATAAACTTCTGTTGAACACAGAAGACTTACTTTAAGCTAAAGTTAGAAACATGTAGATAGAACATAAACAAGCCCATGGGACCTTATGGGATGCTGTCACAAGTGCTGGGGGACCTGGCCTATGTTACTGCGAGGTTATCCTTGATTACCTTCTAAAGAACACAGAAAGCAGGAGAGAAGTAGAAGAAAGCAAAAGTCTGTCAGCCTCACTTCATTTGCTGGGAAAGCAATGGAGCAAATCCTCCTAGACGCCATTTCCAAACATATGGAGGACAAGAAGGTGACTTTGAATGATCATTTTGGATTTACAAAAGGAAAATAGTGCCTGACCAAATTGATATTACAAAAAGCTTCGTAATATAAAATGTTTAGCTTGATGAATGAGAGAACAATGGATTCTGTTTATCCTGACATTAGTCAAGACTTGACCTTCAGTCATGGAGAAGAATTCTGACGCTGTCTCACAGAACAACCTCACAGGCAAAATAGTGAAATACAGGCTAGGTAAGTAAACAGCAAGGTGGATTGTGTGAACTGCTAAACATACAGGGTTGTAGTACAAGACAGACATAAACATACTGCAACAAGTCCATCAAGTTCCATAAATATGTTTAAGAAACTGCAATATCTTTCATATGTGGAGAGGCTGAGGGAAGATGAGGCTCAGGAGGATCTTGTCAATGTGTTTACATGCTTCATAGATCTAAGTAATGCAGACATATCCAGACTCTTCACTGTGACAGGACCAAAGTCAATGGGCACGAAGTGAAATAAAGAAAATTCCGTTTAGATATAAAAAATTCTTCTCTGCTCTGAAGGTACATGAACACTGGAACAGGTTTTCTATGGACATAGTGATATCTGCATCACTAGACATATTCAGCACCAGCCCTGACCAGCCTGCTGTAGGTGACTCTACTGTGAGCAGAGAGCTCAAACCAGAAAAAATACAGAGGTCCCTTTATTGGTGTACCTCTTATTTATTTATTTATTTATTTTTATTTTTATTTTTATTATTATTATTATTTGTTTAATCCTGCTGGTCTTTACAGCTGCTTAGCTGTGTAGATATGAACTACAATGAACCTTGGCAGTCTCAAACCTCCAACATACATGGGTAACACAGTTTGCATTATGCATGACAGAAAAATAGACAATTTATGACTCCCAAAATATTTGTGCTAGGCTTAGCCTGATATCCTTTGGGTTATTTCATCTATTTCTACAGTCTATTCCAATCTGAACAAAAATAATTTTTAATTAAAACAGACATCACTTAACAATTCTGGAATGTCGCAATTTTTTTCTCTTTGCTCTGGAAATACTGCAGTGTTGAAGCAAAAACATGATACAGAATAGACATCAAATTAAAACAAATATTTAAGATGATATTAATCAGGATGAGCAGGATGTCTAAAAAAATCTGATTAAAAAAAATAATAGAACTCTGACAAGAAAGTACAAGGTTTGCTATCAGACTGGCTGATGTCTCCCACCCAACCCTGTCTATTTTCCATGAAAGCTTTATCAGGGAAGAGATACAGAGGTATCTGGGGATACTCCTAGCCCATGAGAATATACAGTTGGCATAAAGCTAATGTTGCCTATATGTACCTTTCCTTCTTTTTCACAGTCTTACTTAGGGGATGTCTTTGGCTGTATCATCTGCCACTTTCAAATGTTTCCAGAGAAAACAACAGCCTGTGCAAGTCCACACAATGTTGAAGGCATTGATGGAAAGACAGCTGGAAAGGAGAATAGCCACAAGAAGGGACAGAAGGAAGGAGAGGCAGAGGAAAGCTGAAAATAAAATCTGTCTAAAAAGGCTATTTTTCTTTGCCTAGCCCTTCTCACCTACAAGTGACTGTACCACTTGTTGTCACCTACAAATGACTACAAGTCTACCCCAAAATTCAGACCAAACAAAAATATAATAAAATAAAATAAAATAAAATAAAATAAAATAATAAAATAAAATAAAATAAAATAAAATAAAATAAAATAAAATAAAATAATAAATAAAAGTAGACTTAGTTGCTTTTCTGCTTAGTATGTAGATTTTTTCATCATCTCAAATGAGAAAAATGCTTCAACATAAATTCAACACTTACTGGATGCCTGAGAATCCACAATACAATTTCCATAGCTTCAGAAAAAAAATAAAATAATAATAATAAAAAAAAAAACAACCAGCAGTTACTGACTGCATCTTCCTAGAAAAGCAAAAACTAAGACACAAATTCACAGGAAACCAGACTTACAGGATGTTTGCTATTATTCATACATATGTTTTTCTGGCTGAAATTTTCCAGGAATATTTTTTTTTCCATAGATGAAATTTGGATGAAAAAGTTTAACTCTTTTTGAACACAAAGAAAGATAGGGAAGAGCAGAATACATTCCACTCATTAAGATATATATTTGAATATGTATATATATGCCCACATAACATTTATTTGCTTATTCATTCATTCATTCATTTAATTAATTATTTTTCCCCTAAATTTTCCTGGCTAGGAACAAAAGCAAGATATAGTGTGAAAGCTCTTGTCTTGCCACTGTCTTGAGCAGCAGATAGTTTCTATATGACTGTTAGTCCTTTATTCATGAAAAATAATTCATAGCTACAAAAAGTTAATCTTTTCCAGGGTAAAGCAATAGTCTTAAACCCAAAAATAATTGAGAGCAAAAGTAAAATAGTACTAAATCCAGTTTTAGATAAGAATAATATATTGCATTGTATAATACTGAATTGGTTAGCAGCAAATGAAAATATTTCTGGCATTACTAGGGGAGGTTGTAGGTTCATGTAAACATTAGATCCTAATTAGATCTTTCATCATCTCACAAAATGATGATAGTATGCTTGTAATTTTTATGTCTGCTTTGCTACATTGCTGTTAATCAATCAATCTCATTCATATGTGAGCAAAATAATGCATTTAAAGAGCAAGCTCTTCACACAGTCAGCTCCTTTGGTCATTTTTGAGTGATTTTATAACTTGCAGGTACAGAAATTCAATGAAGAAAATGTATTCTACATGTTCTGAAAGCAAAGCACTCAAACACACATGATTTTGATTTGGACATGTGGATTTTTTAGGTTTTCCTCACACATTTGACTCATAAATAGGGATTTTCTTGTTAGCTAAAAGACTATTTTCATTTATTATACAAGCCTTATGCCTTATTAGTGATAAGTGTGTAAGTAGTCACTTTTAAACACTATTTTTTTTGTCATTTCTTTTCTTTTTGTCACCTGAAAAAGCTCTAGTATTAATTAATGACTCTTTTTGAGACTCAAAACTAATTAATGACTCAAAAAGAGTCATTAATTAATACTCATCTAAGAAAAAGATTTGGGGGATTTTATTAACTCAAAATCAGAAACAATAAAATGTATCACGATATTGAAATCAGATTGAAACTTATTTTCTGCATTCCTTTATAGCCTATTACTGTAATTAAAATATAAATGATCTTTTAACTTGAAGAACTACAAATAATTTCCCTCAGACAACAGATGTTATTTTACTCTACTATCTTAGCTTCCTCTTTGTTTTGAGATCTTTAAGTATGAACATGTCTAACTAAATGCACATTATTCATTACCATTTCCATTAGTCATGACACAAGTAGTCAATCATTTGTGAAAAATCAAGGGATTCAGGAAACTGTACAAACACATAAACACAGATTCTCTTTCTGCCACCTACTTGGTTCTCACAAAATCAATTCTTCTCCTCATGAGTTAACTTACATAATTTTATATTTGACATGACTGTATATATATATTTAAAATACCATGTTAGAGATTCAGAATAAAAGCATTTTTCAGGGAAATCATATACGTGAGTTTGTATAGTCAAGATTAGAAGATAAAAATCCCACTCCAGCCTTTAAGGGGAAGATGGCTGAGAACTGAATAGCATTCTCTTATCTAAAGAAGGAGGATCATCAGTTCATCAGCTTGATAAATTTCCTTACAACTGCTAGCAGAAGCAAAGTGATAAGATAATGGAATACATTCATTTTAATTATGCTGAATATTTCCCTAGTGAAATTTGAAAATTGTTTGTTTTAATAATGAAGAGATAAAGGAACTGATCACTTTTTTTTACTGGGTATATTTGAATAATCAAATTCTAAGAGCAGAGCAGTTTATAAAACGATATATTTTGCACATTTTTTTTAATTTAATAGAAACTTCCAGCTTAGAAGTAAAAACTTGACTTCTACATTAGGTTACTCTAGTAACCTAATGGCTGTTGTATTTTCTTCACCTACTAATAGCATCACTACTGTAGACTTTCTAATCTGCTTTTAAATACACAATATCAAAGAAAACTTGATGTAGTATTTGCACATTGAAATGCTTTAATTTAATAAACTGTTCTGATTCTGTGTGTAGATCATATATGGGATCTATGGAGACTCTGGTATTCTGACAGTCACACACACATTCCTCAGCTTCACACACTGATGGAATCCTCTATATTATACTGCCCAATGAACAGTCATCTATAATTCAGTGTGCAGTTACCATAACCATAAAGATATAACATTTGTAGTTCCTCTGAGTAACTGAAAATATACCCAAGTGTAAATAAATCACAACTGAGTAGTCTTACTTCTGCCTAATTTCAGTGATCAATGTATTGCTACCCGTTACAAAAAAAAAAAAAAAAAAAAAAAAAGAGAGAGAGAGAGAGAGAGACAGGAAATCTGGATGCTTGCAGTTGAAAGATAGACTATGATATAATAAAAATAAATAGAAAATATGGATTGTAGTCATAGTATTCAAGATCATTGATTAAATGCACAAATAAAGAACACTAGATGTTACCTTGAGTTTGCATGGAATTCGGCTTAGTAAACAAGGTTTTCAATAGTTTATGATTTTCACTAAATGTAGATTAGTGAGGTGGCTCTCCCTGATGTGCATTTCTCAGTTATGTTTCAAGGCCAGTATTAGACCAGGAATAGCTTCATTCAACCACCATAAGTAAGCCATAAACCCAATGTGAGTGAGAGCAGGTGACACTCTTCATCCATTGGATGAAGTATTCTTTTCAGTCCAAAGCTCTCACTGAAGCAATAAGAAAGTCTCTGGTAATGACAAATATTCCCTAGGAGGGCTACTGACATATAGTACATCCACAGACCCCTATATCCACCCAGCTGAACTCAAAGGTAGGTGGAAGAGCAGTTGTACACAGAAAAGTCAGAGAGCCCTTCAAATGGAGATCATACCAAAACATCTGTAGTGAAGGTCTTTATAGCAAACACAACCTCTTGTCTGCAAAGGCCATCTTTGATCTTACATGTCTGAAAACATCAAGGAAGCAACTTTAGCTTGTAGAAAAAGATTAGAGAAATATTTTCTCATATAGAGGGAAATTTGGTTTTACAAGTATTGCAATGATGTACTGGACATGCCAATTGAGAGTGAATAGTTTTTATGCAACAGTGAGAAATTCCACACTCCACTTATCATTATTACAGATGGTGGAAGAGAAACTGAATTAATACAAGAGATTATATTTCTTTCATTAATGGCCATATAAGTTCTTACTTACATTTCTCCCAAAATGGAAGGATTGTCCTCAGGGCCCCTAAGTATTGTTATTGGTGTCTAGTCTAGCACACACTGGGATTTCTCCATGGAAACAGGAGGTGTCAGGAATATGAAATAAGAAAAAGGAATTAAATTTAAGTATCAGCTGGGAAGTGTTTCAAGCAATTATTATTCTTTCAGCATTCGGCTAATTACTCAAGATGACTGACTGTGATTAGAATATTACTGATCATATTTAAAGGCAAACATGGATACATGAGATATTTGCCAGAACAAATAGCACAGATTTGTTTCTGATGTCATTTATATCAGCTTTACATACTTCTGAAGTTTAATCAGGTTCTGGTTACAGTTACCTTAAGAAAATTCAAAGTACCTCTGTTGAATAAGGAAATTCAAAGTACCTCTACTGAACTGCAGAGACTTCCTTCAGATTACACACAATCATATCAGGAACTAGATCCTTGATTTTAAAGGGGTAACACCTAATCTAAACACCTATTCATGAGATTAGAATCAGACTCGAATGTGAAGAAAGAGTGCAGTTACAGTTTTAAGATACAGAGTACAATATAATGAGAATAGAGTGCCCAGTACACAGGGTGAAATATGAAAAATGAAGCTTTATTTTCATGCTCACACCTGAAACACAAATGTATAACAGATGTTTAGCTATCTCCTTTCTTACTAGCAACGTCACATTCATCACAGTCCTAAAATATGTAACACATCATAATGGAACTGATAGAGAGTCTGTATAATACACGTGTCTGTAAAGAGTGCTAAGTTAGTATATCTAATTTACTTTGAAACAGTGAATTTAGATCTTCCCCTAGGGCACGCCCAAAACACTTTTGACTGAGATATCACTGTGATATGTCCTACCATTAGCTTGTCAATCCCCATGTAAGGCTTCTATGAATCACAAACCTATTTGTATAGAGTATGATTTTACATTACATATTCATATGTGTAAAAATTTGCACGAAGGTAGATTTTATATTTTGCCAAAGTTACTATTCCTTTATTTTCCTCTGTCATTTCTTGATAGCCCTAGATTAAGAACAGGGGGGAATAAACAGTGTAGGAATACGAAAGAGAGATTTTGTGGCTGGAGTAAAGCAGTCAGGGCTTTTTCCAAGCTTCTTTTCTCATTGTACCACCTCAGACCTTCACTAGTGTTATTTGTGTCTTGGGGTACAAACCTTTGCGGTACAAAGCTTAGAAAATACAAATACACATCTTCACGAGGGGGTAGTGCATGTATTGAATAAGGTACTAAAATTTTTCAGAAATTTATTTGTAGAGCTTTCAGGCTAATTTGTGATGTTCCCTTCATGTTCTTTAGGATTTTGTAATCCTTTCCCATCTTTAGCGTCCAGTAAAATGAAAGATTGACATTATTGTGTGAAGTTCGGGTAATCTGTTTATTTGTGATCTCCTGCAACAAGGTCATGCAGGACCTCTTATGGATGGGAAGAGCATGTAATAAAGACAGGTACAAAAGAGAAGAGCTCCAAATATGTGTTGCTCTAAGCAGCACCTGGGAGGAAGATATTCCTACTTACTGACACAAGTACCTAAAAGTCACAAAAAAAACAAAAAACTGTTTGCACATGGATGGACAATTAAGAAACAAACAAACAAACAAAATAAACACCTCTAAAGAGAGAACTTGTGTTTAATAACCTGAAAGGGGAGAGTTCTCATATCAGGAAAATTCTGGTTTCTCAATGGGATCCACCCAAAGCATCATTTTCTGAGGATCTGTTCCTGACTTCAGCAAATTTTGGAAACAGTGTTTTGTCAGCACAGAGGAAATTCAGAGCAATTTTTATTGCACATTTGTGCTCCCAGTGATCCAAAAGGCCTAACCCCAGCATTAGATTACCAGATGCTCAGGGGTTTACTAATCCATTAGCTATTATATCTTCATTCCAGGGTTTTCATAAGAAACACTGCAGCTGCGGATCTCTAAAGTGTCTCCTAAAGTGATGACTGACTTTGGAGATTATCACTCCCCTTTCCCTTAGAACAGGATGGAGCTTCCCCAGTGGCTTTGTACCATTGGAAGAGATTCTGGATAACCTCTGGTTGTTTAATCCCCACAGACTTTGGGAACAGTGCAAGTGTGGACAGTGAATGGAGGGAAAAGTTTTCCTACTGAATTCTGTGAATTCTTACCCTTCAGGTGATCCCTCTTTTCCAGGAGTGTCAATGATTTGCTGTCAAGATTTTCAGGAGAAGCTTGAAGGAAAATATTTTCCCTTAGGCTAAGATAAGCTCCGTGCTTCAGAGATACATATGCAAGTCTAAAAAAAGGCTGATGGGAGACGGGAACATACATACATCCCTTTATAAACAAAAGAGTTATTTATTTTGTTGAAGTTATTCTAAGGAAATGCTTATACTCCACAAGTATGTTAAGTATATAAATAATGATGAGTAGATTTAAAATAAAATTTGGATTTAATAAATAACCTTTACAAAGTTCAAGACACTACATGCAGAAAAAAAAAGAAAAAAAGAAAAAAAAAAGAAAAAAAAGAATATTATTGCTTAAAGTATATTTGTGAAACTCAGCAGCTCAGCACAAACAGACATAGTTAGTGAAGAAAATTTACTGCAAGGGATAACTAAACAACTAGCACCTCTTTGCCCTTAATCTTTGCCTTTTGCTCTTAGCAAGGAGCTTATAGAAACTTCTCAAGCTTTTGTCAGATCTCAATTTGAGATAATGAAGGAGAGAATACTTTCTCTCTTTTTCTGTAAATTATGATTTTTATTCTCTCAGATACTAAGAAAAAGTAAAGGTGGTTAGTATGCCTTGAGTTGAACGTCTTCTTTCTGACAAAATTTAGAATAAACTTATGCTCAGAATTCAGTAAACAGTGTTCAAGCCTAAATGTTCATAAAAGGTTGTATTTTTTCTGGAAGAGCACAGCAGTTCAGAGTATGCTTGGCTGTAAGTGAAAGGACCCAATAACTGTTTCTCTTTGTTCACACATGCACACCAACTGAAGGCAGAAACATGAGTGAAGGTTTCTGAGTCTAAAATTGCTCTGCACCAGGATGCAATCCAACCTGAAAATGAAATTGAGCAAATAATGCCAATAACTATAAAAACAATCATAGAATCATAGAAAGGCTTGGGTTGGAAGAGACCTCAAAGATCAAGTTCCAACCCCTCTGCCATAGACAGGGATGTCACCCACTAGATCAGGTTACTCAGAGCCTCATCCAACCTGGTCTCCAACACCTCCATGAATGGGGCATCCACAACCTCTCTGGAAAACCTGTTCCAGTGCCTCACCACCTGAGTGAATAATTTTCTCCTAATCTCTAATCTAAATCTCCCTTCTTTTAGCTTAAAACCATTCCCCCTTGTCCTGTCATTATCTGATTGAGCAAAGAGTTGCTCTCCACCTATTTTATAAGTCCCCTTTAAGTAATGAAAGGTTGCAATGAGGTCACTCCAGAACCTCTCGTCTGTAGGCTGAACCCCAGGTCTCTTAGCCTTTCCTCACAGGAGAGGTGCTCCAGCACCTTGACCATCTTTGTGGCCCTCCTCTGGACCCACTCTAACAGCCTATCTTTCTTGTGCTGAGGGCTCCAGACCTGGATGCAGCACTCCAAGTGGGGCCTCACAAGGACAAAGTAGAGGGGGACAATCACCTCTCTCCACCTGCTGGCCACTCTTCTGCTGATGCAGCCCAGGATGCAGTTGCCTTCTGGGCTGCAAGCACACACTGCTGGTTCATGTCAAGCTTTTCACCCACCAGAACCCCAAGTCTCTCTTTGTTGTCTTCCTTTGTCAACTGATGCAGTCACACCATCATAGCAGGCTACCAGATTGGTCAGGCATGAATCGCACTTGGTGAAGCCATGCTGACTGTCTCAGATCACCTCTTTGTCTTTCACGTGCCTTGACATTGCTTCCAGGATCTTGCTAGGCAGAGAGGTGAGGTTTACCAATTACCAAAGTACAATTACCAAATTACAATTACCAAAGAGGTTTAGTTCCCTGGGTCCTCCTTTCAGCCTTTTTTTAAAATGGGACTGATGTTTCCCTTTTCCTCTTGATCAGGAGACCCCAACAACAAGTTGTCCTTTATTGATGTGGTCTTTAACTCTCATCCAAAAGCTCTCAAGATGTCCGTGCTTCTTTCTCAGAGGCAACTCTTCACAATCTATCTCTTCACTAATGTAGAGGGCAACATCCCCTCCCTTCCTTTTATCTATCCCTTTGTAGCCCTCTATTTCAGTGTACCAGTTATATGATTCATCCCACCACATTTCTGTGATAGCAATCAGGTCATATCTGTCTGCACCACGGTTTCCAATTCCTTTTGCTTGTTTCCCATACTGCATGTTTTGCTGTAGAGGCACTTCAGCTGGGCTATCAGTCATACCACAGTTCCAGAACCCTTCCTGATTGCACTGGGACAATTCACAAGTATTTTACTGTTGTTACTTGGGGTGACAGTGTTCGCAGGTATGCTTTCTCCACTCAGAGATATATTCCCCTCCCTCACTGCATCTAGTTTAAAGCCCTCATGATATGCCAGCCAGCTTACTGCCCAGAATACTCTTGCCCAACATGGTCAGCTGCACTCCATCTGACATCAGCATGCCCAGTCCTTCCAAACTGTGTCCAAGATTGTAGAACCCAAAGCCTTGGGCACGGCACCTGCCTCACAGCCAATCATTAATTCATTCAGTTTGTCTCCTTCTTCCTGGGTCCCAGTCATCAACTGGAAGGACAGAGGAGAACACTACTTGCACTCCTGATCACTTCAACATTTTTCCAAGGAAAGTAAAATCCTTTTTGCTATTTGGAGTTTCCTTATCACAGCATCATTTGATCCTACTTGAAAAAGTCGGAAGGGGTAGTAGTCTTTGGAAACCACCAGACTTGGTAGCCTCTTCATATTACCATGAATATGAACCCCAGACAGGCAGCAAACCTCTCTGTAGAGATTGTCCAGATGGCAAATGGGAGCCTCAGTGCCTCTAAGAAAGGAGTCTCCGATGACTAACACCTTTTGTGCCTTCTATATGCAACTGGTTTTGATGCAGTTGGGAGACTGAGCCAACTTCATGTGGTCAGCCTCTCTGAGTTCCTGTGGTTGGTCTTTTTGAGGTCTTTACTAGTTCTCCCGAAGTCTCCTCTCTCTTGTTTTAGAACATCGTATCTATTGTGCAAGGGCTCTTCTGGGGCAGGGGGAGACTCCTCCTCTGGCTCCTATCAGAGAAAAGGGTCCACTCTCCCTCATCCTGTGTATCTTTCAAATGTGCTCACTCTGGGCTGCAAGCTTGTTTACTTACCCCTGGTCTGGACTTAAGACAGGGCTGTTGCTCAGAATGTGTCATCACTACATATTCTCATAGAACCCATACCAGTAGATGTATCACTTTATAAAAATTGCTTTCAACATGGGGCCTTCTTGATTGGCAAACCATTGATCATGCCCATAAGATCATGTCTTGATCTTACGAGTGTTGACACTACTTTCTACTGTGTTGTTTCCTTGTTGTCACTTGTCAAGAATAAGACAGAAGAAAAGGACAGGAGGTAGAGGATTAATTCCTAGTTTGGGCATGGTTGAAATGTGGTTTCTGAGTAGTGTAGTAAGCAACTGAATATCAAATCCTGAAAACAAGACATAATCCTGTTTGATTGTGTGAGAAATATGAAAAGATATGTCCTCCCAAAGCAATATCAATTGTTTTAATGGTGAGCTCAGCAATTCAACAAAATGTCTTATATATCTAAACATTTGGCTCTGTCATTCTTAGTTATACTGAGAGCTTTTAGGAAGTATCCTCTCACTGGATTCAACAAGAAGACAAATGAAAAAAAGGTATCATTTCTGCAGTTCCCACCACTCATAACAAATTTTCCAAAGGTGCAGAAGATACCACCCTTTTGTGTAGACTCATCTGCAAAATATATTTGTGCATGATAGGTTATGTTATTTCTAAAATATCTGAGCCCTGTCTAGGAAGAATAAGAGATTTTATTTCTCCAAGAGCTGCATCTGTAATGGATTTAGGCAGCTTGTGAAAATATGTCAAATGAAGCTGCATACTTTCAGTGCTGAAGAATGATGAGAAATGATTTATAGCAACATATATTTGTTTAGAGCAACTTATGTCCATTTATTACCACAAAACATTCAGTCTGTTTTCTCTTGCTTAATTGTCATGCTTGATAAAAGGAGAACAGAGGATGATGTAACAAGATATGACCACAGAAGAAAATTTCATAAAAATACTAAAATATTATGTAAAAATTGATGGAACCACATTCAAGTATAAAACATTCAAGATTTTCAAGAATGGTGGCAAAGAAGGTGTTTGCAGTACCTTGCAGTCAGGTATCCATCTATCATCTATATAGCATGATTTTAAAATCTTTTGACTATCTAGATACTCTAGAAGATCTCAGAAATTATGTCTAGACACTTCGAAACTTTGCTACTAGCTTCTCATACTTCTACCCACATTGCAAGAATGCATTCCCATTAGAAATATCTTCAAAGCCTTAGTAATACAAATGGGACAGGCATATCAACTAATCAGTGTAATACCAAACTGCATGAACTATCCGCTCACCACAAACTGTTCCTAGGTGAATACATTAGCCAGCTCAGGTGAGGTACTAGAAACCATACCAGAAACTAGGGAAGTGATTGTCTGTCCCCCTGTACTCGGCTCTGGTGAGGCCGCACCTTGAGTACTGTGTTCAGTTTTGGGCCCCTCGCTACAAGAAGGACATGGAGGTGCTCAAAAGAGTCCAGAGAAGGGCGACAAAGCTGGTGAGGAGTCTGGAGAACAAGTCCTACGAGGAGCAGCTGAGGGAGATGGGTTTGTTCAGCCTGGAGAAGAGGAGGCTCAGGAGTGACCTTATCGCTCTTTATATGTACATTAAAGGAGGCTGTAGCGAGGTGGGGGTTGGTCTGTTCTCCCACGTGCCTGGTGACAGGACAAGGGGGAATGGGCTAAAGTTGTGCCAGGGGAGTTTTAGGTTGGATATTAGGAAAAACTTCTTTACTGAGAGGGTTGTGAGGCATTGGAATGGGCTGCCCAGGGACATGGTGGAGTCACCATCCCTGGAGGTCTTTAAAAGACGTTTAGATGTTGAATTTAGTGATATGGTTTAGTGGAGAACTTGTTAGTGTTAGATCAGAGGTTGGACTCGACGATCTTGAGGTCTCTTCCAACATAGACAATTCTGTGATTCTGTGATACAATGGACAACAGTAGACAAAGCATTAATAACATGACACCACATTTGTTGCTGAAACAGTTTTACATCAGTCTGTTTTGTTAGAGATTATGGGGTCAAGTTACTTGATGAGACAAGGGAAGCAGTTGCTTCCAAACACCAAAGCACCACTGTTTGACAGAAAGGGGAAGAGGGATAAAGTATTAACTAACATGATATTGGGCAGAAAGGAGCAGATGCTATGTTGACCATATACAATTTTATGGACCTCACAAAAAGAAAGCACTTTTACTATAGGTTCACACAGTTAATAGCTACATGAAATTAACTGTATGTAAAAGAAAGCAAGTGAACTCACGACAGGAAGTAAAGTCATCTAGAAGCAGTTTTCGTTGCTTTGTAGTTCCAGCAATGCTGCTGGCGTGAGAATAATGTTTATACTTTAAATCCTCACAGTCTACTTTTATTTTATGTTCTTTTTTAATTTTCTGTTTTCAGATCGCTTTATTGCAGATGGGATTATGTCATATTTTTACCAACTGTTGAGGCATAAATTATTAGCTGGGAATGTTCTTGTTTTAAATGTTTCTGTTTAATGCAAGAAAGCAGATATTGTTGCAGATTTCAATATGCTTCTCTTTACAGATGCTCGGTTTCCTCAACTTTTAATGTTGAGTATATATTTTTTTCTGAAAAATTAGGGTTTGTTCAGAAAAGAATATTTTGCTTTGTAGACTTGAACTCTCTACTCTTGCTTAGGCAGCTCTTTATGCCGTCTGATCAAGTTTTTACCTTTCTTTTATAATGATCTCATTAGCCTCACTGGAGTTGTTAATGAGATTTAGACCAGAAGGTTGTCACTGCATTATGGTTGTTCACATTCAAAAACACCCATGAATCTCTTCTGTTTTCATTCCCATGTGCATACATGCAGGGTGTTTCATGCAACAAATGATACTCATTGACCAGAAACTAGTCTTTTGCATTTTCTGGCCTTCAGCTGGCAAGTACATCTAACCCTTCATCTCATCTGACCTGCTGTCTTCATCCCACAGCAGAATGGCCCAATGGCCCAGGACACCCAGATCACACTAGCTAATCAGGCCCTTCTTAGCTTCTAGCTTATGAGGCTGTCATGGCAGCCATCTACACCCCGTCTTCTTCTGTTGTGCTTTGCCTAAAAATGATGCTGGAAAAAAAATTAAAAAAATTTTAAAAAAAGTCAGCTCAGGAGAGGCCACACAAGGCAGATCAGCTAATAGTTAAAATAATGGATGCCTCTAACCAGAGACAAAGCAGTGAAGCAGTGCACCAATAATTGTTTTGAAAGAAATGGAAAAAGTGTAAAAAATTGTTTAACAATTGCTGATACAATGTGTTAAGATATGTAGTGGGTTTTTTTTTGGAGGGGGTAGGGAGTCACTACAACCACTAAGACAATAAATAACAGAGAATTCTGCTCAGGAAAAATAAAAATAATAATAATAAAAAAAATCATCTGATCAGATAAATTCATCAATTTAGAATAAACACATTTACAGCAGCAATCACCAGTAGGAACAATGCATAGCGTTACCTCTCCTACACCTGTCAGCATCCTGAAAATAAATTAGGAAAAAAAAATACCTAACTTTTCTAACAAGCAAAGTAAGTCACTGCTAATTAGCAATGCTTATATTCTTTAATGGTAAATCTACAGGTGGTAAACCAATGTATTTAATAGAGTACATGTAACTGTGGTGGTTTTACCGTGCTAAACCCCACAACCACTCTCTCACTCCTCCTCCTTTAGATGAGGAGGGGGAGAAGTAAAGCAAAGAACAACTCACAGGTTGAGATAAGGATAATTTAATTAAAGGGAAATAATAATAATAATTAAATAAATATTATTATGAACTAAACAATTTAACTAAGGGGAAATAAAAAGGGAAAGGGGAAAAGGGAGGGGAAAAGGAAAAAATAAAAAGAAGGGAGGAAAACAAACAAATAAAATAAATGAAGGCTATATGGAAGTGCAGAGGAAAGAAATTACTCTCTACTTCCCACAAATGAGCGATGATTGACCACGTCCTTGAAGCAAGGCCTCAACGCACGCAGCCGGTGTTCGAGAGGAGGACCAACGTTTTCCCAACGAGAGCCCACCCCTCCCTTCTTCTTCCTGTTTCCACCTTTTATTGCTGAGTGTGACATCACATGGTATGGAATATCCCTTTGATTGGTTTAGGTCAGCTGCCCTAGTGAAGTTTCTCTCCTCACTTTTTGCCCACCCCCTAGGAGGGTTAGAGAAAGGCCCAATGCTGTGCCACTGCTGCTCAGCAGTAGACGCAACACTGGTGTGATAACACTGCTGTTCCAGCTACAAGTACAGAGTACGGCACTGTATGGGCTGCTGCCCGGAAAGTTAACACTCCAGCCAGACCCAGTACAGTAACGAAATAGTTTATCATGTTAGCTAAAAGCAAAGCACAAAACTAGAGCCTAGGATAGGAAGGCAGAGGAATTTCAAAGTCACTTATGAGCCCTTATATTAACATGTTATTTGCATACAAGTCAGTCTGTGACAAGAAAAAAGGTAGATAAGGGACGTGTTCTGTGTTGTAGAAGCCCTCTCTTCTTCAGTTCAATAAAACATTATCCTACATAGTGGGCCAGATGCCAACAGCATCTTGTGACATGGCTGTTGCTGAGTCTCCTCCATCGTCATGGTTGTGATGGTGACAGGATCCCCCGTGGAAAATTCCTCCCATGAGGAGCAGTTCAGGGCCTTAAAGCAGCCTAATCCGTTCTGTATTCCTTCAGCGTTTGATGTACACAACTGACTTTTCAGTTGCTAAATTTATGCTTCTGCTGTTATTTTTACAAGTATTCCTGCATCTTCATGGTTCAAATTAAAACATGAGTATTCTCACATTGTCCAGAAAGCATTTGCCAAAAAATCTAATGGTGAGTGTTAAAACAAGAGATTAAACTTGCAGCCTCTTTACTGCAGGCCACAGAAACGACCTTAGTGTTTGACTTTTATCTTCCAGATTAGAAATTCAAAGGAGAAGGAAATTCCAGATAAAATACTGGAACTGAAGGGATGATTTGATATTTTCAGTACTGAAAGCAATCATGTTTACTGGATATCCCAACTGTTCAAAGTCTATACAATTTCTGAAAGTAGAGAACCTTAAGAATTTAACCATCCACAGCAAGTCACGCATGGTTCAGAAGACAAATGAACAGTTTTTCTGTGCTCATCAGAACTTCATGAAAGACCATTAAAAAGACCATTAAAAATAAAATGGTTTCCAACAGTCCCAGCTCAGCTCTTGCAGATAAAAGTTTTTGAATTTTCTTGTCTCCTCCTACTGTGTAGGGCACACTGATGGTGTTTAAGAATGGCACAGCTTTGTGAAAAAAGAAATTCCAGCCCTCACCTAAATGCTAATATCAAGTACTTTATAATAATCATGTGAATATATTTGATCATGTTTAATTAGAGAAAAATCACTGCTTCACAATGCAAGAACTAAAAATTGATTGTCAGAAATTAGGCGGCCAATTAGGTAACATCATCAATCCTCCTCCTTCCATGCAGACCAAACAAAACTCTTCTAGTCAACAGTGAGAACAATAGTGCTTTATGAAGACCTCATACTGAGCTATTATAATGGCTTTGGTAATTGAACTGAAACCAAAATAATCACCTAAATAATACACCCTTCCGACATATAAGCTGCCAAACTTCCTCCACTTCCAGGTTTAAAAAGGCTGTATTTTCAGAATGACACATTAGTTCCCAGAGATCTGTTTTCTGCATTGCACTCCTTAACTGGCACTCTAAATACTAACAAAGCACCTGTACAGTTACATTATGTATAGTAGGGTAACCATGCCTATTTTATCTGATTGCCTTCCTAGGGTGATGTGGGTAAAGTAGCTGACATTAACTTATTCTCTAACTGGAACACAGTTAACCTATTTGGCCTGTGGCTATTCATTTAGAAAAATAGCACTGGAAAAGCAGAGATCTCTGTTTTCTGAATCCTCATAAGGATTAAGAATGTGTTGAATACATCCAACTTTGCATTCAACAGAGCATCTCTAGTGGGAGGCTGGTGGTGGCAGCACAGCGGGATGGGAGTTGATTTCTTGCTGTGAATGGTGACATACACCCTGAAGCCAAACAGAGTGAAGCCACAGGAGCTCCCTGGAGCAGGGAGCATGCTAGGTGAAAAATGACCTAGTTTGTTCATTATTGTCATCTATTGAAAATTAGTTCTGCTCATGACAACTTGCACAGAGATCTGGATCCTGGCAGGCACTTATATTGGTCCTAGCCAGGCTGGACTCAAGGTGGGTTGAAAAAACTGCCTTCAAAAATATAACATGAAGTTTGATTCCTTCTGGGAGGAAGAATTCTCCTCCTGGTTTGCTACCACAGCTGGTTAATAGCAATTCAATGCACATCAATGGCTTGAAAGGGCTGTGAAGGTATTTTGCTAATTTGTTAGTAGATAATGCTAAAGAAGCAAGATTTTCAGAGCCATTTGATTATAGCAGTGGTTCCACGACAGTTAACTTGATGCAGTTTAAGGTTTATATTTGGCAGTTAATAAAAACAATTGACTATCTTTGACAGCAGATTGTTTCCTTAAGGGTATATAAACAACCTTTTAGCAGAGTCACCCAGTTCAGCCTTGGTAGCTTTCCTATACGTGATGAAACTAAATGTGACAAAAATACCATAATGAATCACTGACTGAGTATCCTACTTTACAGAACTATGTAAAGCACTAGATGTGAATTCCTTTGCATGAAGTTATGAAAAGGTCAGTGCATCATAAGTATCTCTTCAATATACTTACAAGTAAAATCAAAAGCATCACATTTTTTTATGTTTTTTAGGGTTTTAGTATCTCCTGGAATGGCTTGACCATCAAAGGGCCTTTTGGTAGCTATCATCCACTTAAATGGATTTCCAACCTAAGAAAACAACATCTGGAAAACAGTTTTCTTTTTCTTATTAATGCCTCCATGATTTTTCATGGAAATAATTATCTAGTTGTGTTTCAAGAACAAGCTACTTATTTACACACTGAGTTTCTTGCCACCACATTGGTATTACAGAATTCACATGAATTATAATCTTAATTAGCCTGAGGTTTTTAATATTAGTATTAGTATGAATATTAATATTAATAACAATAACCACCAAACATAAATGAGAGCTTAATGCCTAAGAATTTCAATAAGGAAACACTTAATATGACCACCTGAAAACAAAAATTGCTTAGCATTCCTAAGTGATAAGTGATTTTCAGTTTGCAGTCAAAACTATCTTCCCATACTCTGTCTCCAAGACACTGTTAGAGAAAGTTCTTTCATTTTACATCATACTTATGAAAAACTGAAATACCTCTTTCTCTACATTGCAATTAATCAGCATCTTTTATTTTGCTTTTTGATGCTTGCAGTGGAGAGTCTCTTGATTAGTCAATCAATTGATCCCTAGGAGCCCCATATCATTTTAGGATGATTTTTCAGGAAGACTTTAATATGGTGTCTTCCTAGCCTGTTACCCAAATATACCACTGCTTTCTATCAGTTATGCATGAATGTTCTAGTAGAACTTACTCACGAATCTTGGCACTTTCAAATAAAATGGGTTCAAGATTTCAGCTCTCTCAAGAGCTAAATCTATATAACCAATTGTCTTTCATTACAAAAAGCTTTCAACAAATCTAACTTTTTAATGGTTGGTAAAGAAAAACACATCAAAGTGTGGAGATCTTTGTGGATGTTTCACTTAGCATTTATAAAAGAATAAAACTGCCAAGAAAAGTCTCGTTTTATCCAGAAGTTTTTTACTTTCAAACCATAAGCTCTCAAGAAAAACCCACCCTGTTGTTTGTTGATAATATCATAAACATTGTTGCTAAAACACATTCCATTCATTTTCAGTGTTTGTCAGTGGTATTTCAATTGCATGCATATGAGTGATTCTTAGGCATGTTTCAAGAATTCATCTAATCCATGCAAAATTCTTTGGAATGAGAACTGTTACACTCTAAACACTAAGCTTGCAGAACTAGGGTCTATAGTTAAGTGATTCCCAGAATTTGAAACTCCCTCTAGACATAAGAACAATGTATTCTAATGGAGAAACAGATTGTTAATGTTTTTGTTATTTCAGAGGAACTGATAGCTGCACTCTGAGGAGGAGAGAATTCTAAGGTAGGGGAAACAATGCAAACATGGAAAGATTAGTCTTATGAAAATTATGCATTCACTTTATTGTGAGTCAAGAGCTGTATGTATATCAAGAGCTATAGATGCTTTAAGGTAGTGAAAAGAGTAAAATTATTCATACGATCTTCTGGTGTCGTTAAGTACTTAATCATAGTATTATCAATTATTTGCCGTAAGAACATAACTTCATTTTTGCTGGAAGAAATAGTATAATATCACATAAGATAGCATCAGACTCCGATTTCACCATTTACCTTGATTTTTCACTACTCCCTCACTAAAATAAAGTTAGGTTTTATGTTGAACATATACTTGCTGTACATAGTATTCTCTGTTACAGAGAATAGAAACCTATTTTCAGCTTCCAGTGTAATTCCTATACAATGAAATATATATATTCTGTGTGTTATCACCATGTACAGTGAGGATGTGTGAATAAATCTTAGAGTTTAAATTCCTGGGGGAAACGCAGCTTCTAAAATTCAGATAAGTGAAAGGTCTGTATTCAAGAATGCTAACACATTTCTCAAAAATACAGCGGTATGCTTGAACCTTTGCTAAATATTCTGCACCTGGGAGTGAAGTCAAAATTAAAACCATTTTGACTGCTACATTTAGCAATCTCAAAGGACAATAGTTCTACCACTGATTCAAGTAGTGACAGACAGAGCTTTGGTCAAGTGTATGAGCAATTAGGCAAACTGAATCAGGTAGCTCCAAACCACTCAATGCAGTTAATGTTATTAACAGCTTGCTGTCTCATCTTCTTCCTCCTCCACTCTTACACAAAGGCACTCTCCAACATGGTTTTCTATCACCAAGAAAAAATTTGGATGTTTCACCATTTACACCCAGAGTGACATAAAGAATATTTAGGACAATAAATAAATGCTGTAACAACAAGCAGAATGGAGATATCCTGAGATGCAGTGACATATGCTTACACAGTCAACAAGGGGCAGAAAACAGTTCCTATACCTTGCAGTACTTCCTAAGTCTCATAAAATTCTGTGTTCCCCAAATGATAAACATTTCAATTTCAACAACAACAGCAACAATAACAAAAAAAAAAAAATGTGGAAATATTTAGCTACGAAATCATATATCTTGAGGATATTTCATCTGCTTCTACCTTTGAACAGTGATACATCCATTCTGAGCATCCAAAGATGTTTTTTCTTTTTCTCTTTTATCTCCTTTTCCTTTTTTTTTTTTTTTTTCTTTATTTTTACTTCAGTGAGTTTTGTAACACAGAGTGTGTGAGAAGTATGTTAAACAGAGGTTGTACCCACATTATAATGTATGTCAAATGAATTGCCCTTCTCACAGCTGCCTTTAAGCGTAGAACCATTGCCTTTGAAACATTCAACAGTGAGATTAAAAGATAGTTTCTCAGTTGCACCAAAGCAGACAAAATGAAGGATAATTGGGTTTTGGCCCAGTTCAGTGCATTTCTTGAATGGAAGTTGCCACATCTGCATATATGTTTCTGCCTATAGTTGTCCTTGCAACAGTAATTGTGCTGGCTGTAGTAGGCTTCTGTGGAAGTATCTGGGAGGACAACAAGACTATCTAGGGATGGGGATGCAATACTGATTACGGAAGAAGGCTAAACAGGAAAAAAAAAAAACAGACTGAGGACTTAGATAACACCTGTACTAGATGTGTCTGGAAGGGGAGTGAATTCTTTACTTGTTAATGAACTCAGAGCACAAAGTGGATAAAACAAACATTTGGAAATGTGTCCATTTTCACCACACTTTTATTTTATAAACTTAAAATCACCTCCTGTGTTTTAATGTTGCTTTAGATAGTATATTTTCAAGCCTCTGTTTTACTTTCAGAGGCAAACTTAGGGTTTAAATATGCCTTATCACAAAGATACAAATGTGGGTGTTTTCATCAACTCTCTTGGAAACTGATGGAACTGCGCACTGACTCTAGTACTTAATTGCATACCAAATTACAGCACTGGAGTCATAGGAAAAAAATGGAACAAAAATAGACATACCACTCATGTTCGGAAAATATGTAGGTGGGAAAAAATAGTAACCAAATAAAAAGTTTCATTAAGAGACAGACACTAGTTTAAGGTTTTTCAGAATTAATTTCTTCATCAGACCACATTCTTTTTAGTGTTTCATAGAATAAAGCTAATTCTGGTTAAATACTAAGTAACGGTATTTTGGTGCATATTGGATTGATTTGTAACTTCTTGTAGAATCACAGCTCTCTGTAGTTTCTAAATATTGCTGCTCAATGACTAAAATATTTTTAATTTCTGTGGAAAAGCATTTAATATGTAGTTACCAAATTAATTACTGGTTTAAGAAGTCACATTACTCAGGGCATTGAACTTAGTTCCTCAGTTCACATAAAAATGTATGTGTAAATACAATAGGAGTGAAAATAGAGCCTGAATCCAGTTTTCAAATGCAAAACATGACAATTATTTCCATGCTTTTATAGATAGATTTTATCATAGGAATAGATGGAATAACTGAAGTTATGAAGTTATCTAGGTTATCAGTCTAAGTTATCTAAGTTATCTATCTGAAGTTATCTGAGTTACCTATCTATATTATACTATCTATGAAGTTATGTCTACTTCCACAGTCATTATGTTGCTACTTATTGGTGATTCGTATGTCCTCATTTTATTTTGTGTCCCATATTTACTAAAAGATCTTCCTAATAATTCCTTCATAAGTGAGAATAGAGACATTTAATTTGTAAGAATCCAAAACCATGTCACAGTGCTGTCCCAACCCAGGTTCCCTCACAGCAAGTGTCTGACTTGTGCATAAATCCCATGCTTCTTGACAAAGGAGAAAAACCCTGAGGTTTCATGCACACACGTGCAACTCGGTATGATAGCACTTTATCAGTTTGTTTTGGTGTTATTCTCTACTACAGTACTAAAGTACTTTCTAAGCGCAGCAGTTATGTCTTCCTGGATATTGCAGTTAAAACTTGGGAATGGGGAGCAAGAAACTTTCCTTAGTTATTAATCTAATTAATTAAGATGAATTAATTGTTTACAAAGGAGGGCAAATATTTTATCTATATCATATCTGTTTTCATCCCTTAAAATGATGGCTCAGGGCGTCTTCAAATACAGAACTGGAATGTATCTCACATAGACAAATATGCTTACTTCTGTAAAAAAAGGGTGGGAACTAGTGTGCAAAGGCTTCACATTTTCCTTATCAGTCATAATTACCCATTTCCTCTGTTGATTTTTTTTTTTTTTTTCAGAAAGTTCCCTATAATCTCTCTTTGATAGAATCAAGATCTACTCAGCTGTCTCAGGACTCATAGATACAGTCCAGCCAAAGAGAGAAAAGAAACAATGGCTTGCAATTTAGGCTATCAATCACAGCAATCATTTTGCAGGATGGGACTTTTTAAGAAGAACAAGGTACTTCTGATTATTAATGCCTTTGCCTTTCAACTAAAGGTGAATACAATAAAATTTCACTAACAAGGAATGAGATATGGCAGACAGATAATAGCAGATGATGATTGCAGTTCAGACATCAAATGCATACACAATGTGTGAGAGAAAGGGATCGTGGCAGAATTACCTCAGTTCTGAACAATACCACGTTGGAACATACAGAAAATACTGCAGCTATTTCAGTTACATGGGAAATGCTACAAATTGATATTATGACTTAGCTTGTTTCTGCTATCTCAGGGAAAAACAACAACACCTGAAGCACTATACTTCCTGCCATTAATTTAGCAAAAGGATTGATGCTTCTCTCACTAGAGCAAGTGCATATCTGGGCCTAAAGCATGATATCAAGACTTCCAGCTATCTGGGTGCACCTGAATTTTACTTAGAATAGGAAATAACACACCTGAAGATACATTTTATGTTCTACAGCTCACAAAACCTAAGCAAAAAGTACATTTGTGGAGGACCTGAAAGCAAAGAGGAACCCATCTGGTGTTGCAGTGGTCAGGATAGATTTCCTCTCTAACCCACCATGCACACTGCCCCCATTCCCAAGGACTTGTAAGGATTTAAGTGGGAGGTTACCCCACATCTTTTTTAGTGAGGGGTTATCCCATGGGGGCAATTCCCTTCTGTTCTGAAGGGAAGGAGAGAGATAATCTCTGAAGTCAGTTATTGTTTCAAGAGGCGCTTAAAGGGTTCAGCCACAGCATTTCTTATGAAAACCCTGGAATGCAGATGTAATAGCTAAAGGATTAGTGAACCCCTGAGCATCTGGTAATCTAATGCTGGGGTTAGGCCTTTATGGATTGCTGGGAGCATGACTGCATCATGAAGGTGCTCTGCATTTCCTCCCTGTTCATAATGCCACAACATTTGTCTAAACAAGGCAAATCACCCTTTGGGCTGATTTACCCCCACTAAATTGCATAAGGCCTCTTTCCTTGCCTGTTGGGACACTTTGCACCAGCTGTAACTTGCATAGAAGCTTCAGGGTTAACTCCGTGCAGAGGATATTACAATAATCCCATTGGGAAGTAGGTGCTCTGAGCCTGGAGCATCAGCTCTGAGTACTAATTTTGTTTTGCTTCCTCCTGTATGGAGTCTTTACCCTCACGAGCTGACCCCTCATTGCAGCTGGCCTGGAAGACCAACTTGTAGTGAGTGAAACCAAAACCCACTAAAGCTGGTTGGTCTTTAATGTTCAGGTCAGTAGTGAGGTCTGCCCAATGCATGCAGTACTGGTGGCTTGGAAGCTCTTACTTTCCAACTGGCACCATTATGGGGCTTGGGGGTATTTGTTAACAGTGCTGGTGTTTCATGTAGCACCTCCTGGCTGCTCTCTGGGGGCTAGGAGCCATGGGGAGAGGCAGAGCAGGGCCTCACCCTAGGTCAGCCCCTCCACCCCAGCCAGGTAGAGGACAGCCAGGGGGCACTGGGGCAGCCCAAGCCTCCAGCATCAGATTAAGCAGACCCAGAGAGCAGGGATGGGCTTGTACCTGTGCCTGCCCACAGGACATCTGGGAATCTCTTCCCATATCATTACGAGCTCTGAGCTAGCCCCAGGGCTCAGCAGCCAAAACTCCTGGGGGCAGGGGGCTGATCTTTGTAGGATCTGGCATTAAGAACAAGGGGTGTAAATCTCTTGGGTCCAGTCTTCAAACTGAATAGAGGAATCAGTGGCATCCCAATGCTCTGTTCAAGTATCCTCCAGAAGTCCATTTCTCTTTCAAAAAATATTCTTTCTATGTGCTCATACACAGATCCTAAGTATTATGCAAATCCGACTCTATACTTCTTGGGCAAAAGCTTGTGTTTTTTTTTTTTATACTTTTATACTTAACATACTTTGTGTTTGGCTAAGATATAAGATGAGTAATAAAGCCAGTTTTTCTCCCCAGATTTTTAGGATCTTTCTAATTGTCAATGTTCCAAGAAAAAAAAAAAAAAAAAAGGCTATTTTTTAATATTTTCTCAGAAATTTAATAAGCAGAGAACTGAATAATACTCTCTGAAGGTTTTAAAACTTTCAGAAGCAAAACTTTTACCTACCTTTTCCTATGGATTGCAATGGAATTGAAAAATAAATTCATCTCATTGGCTTCAGTGCAGCGAAGACAAGATTAAATCAGTGAAGATGTGAGAGAATCAGATCTTGTTCTCATAGCTAAACAAGGCTGTACACAAAGCTTGATAGTAAGTAAAAACAAAAAATGGGCTACTTCCTGAAGAACATGCATACAAATCTTGATTGTTAGTGTCCTGAATATAAAGAAGATTCCAGATGCAGTATTATATATATGGCTTCTGTTATAAAATTTACACAGTTTGCAGACCATGAGAGTTCATTTTTACTCAGTCTGTAGAACAGGTTAAAACTCATAGCATGTAGGATATAGGCTCAGTTAACTATGAAAAGATACACCCAACCCTCCAGAGTCCTGCTCAATGCCTTCTCATGGAAGTGAGAAACATATTAGAAGGAAAATTATATTGAAGACCAGATTCAGCAATTCTGCTCACATGTGACTCCTGAGTAGTGTAAATATTAGCTTTCTGGACTGCATTGCTGAGCTTTAAACCGCTTTGCACTGTGACTCTGCAAATGGTTTTCAAGCACCTTGATACTTTGCATCTGTTATGCATTTAGTTTTCAAGACTACTCAGGAAAATAAAAATGTCAGTTTTCATCTTGTGCACCATATGGTTCAGGCATTTTGGATCTGGCAGCCTAATCTCACAGATCTGGCAGTTTAGTCTCACTGTGTTGTTTTTCACTTTTAAAACAAAAAAAACTCTCCTCTAATACATAGCACAGTATTAAATGAAAACCTCCATGTACTGTCTAGTATGGTCCCAATTATAAATGTTGGCACAGGGGTATGTGCTGAAGAAAAGGACTTCTGGGTTCTTAGGCAGAAGGCAACTATAATTCACACATCACATGGACATCATATCATAAGGGATGCATCTCAACATAGTGGTATATCATTTTCCTCAGTCAACAGCATACTATCTTAAGCTGTAAACTACAGGGAGCTTGGGTGCTTTTGTATTATGGATTCAGACACAACTTTGCAGAACAGACCCCTGATCTACTTTGGGCACCATAAATGCAATATTAACAATAATCTTATTTTTTCAGCTCCAGTGGTATCAATGGCTTTCCCTTAGGTGTTGCACACTTTGTTAAATGAAAACTTTGCCCATTTGGATATTAGCTGATGTGCATGATGAGCTGTGTGCTCATCTGAACCAGGTCTAGTTGGGAATATGATTAACTCTCTGTTGTGCCTGAACTCATAAGCTCCACAGAACAACAAAATGGGGATGTATACTTAGATGTACTTTCTCAGCTGCATTTTATTATGTAGCTGTTCTCTGACTCATAGAACTAACAAAGGCCAAAAGTCAAATTTCCTTACTTTGTCTCTATATTGCAAGCCTATAGGTAAATGTAAACACAAAGCTGTAGTCTTCATCTGCCACTTGTTAGCTGATATGGTAAACTTACTGCCTTTGTAATATGATAAATCTTCTGCCTGGTTTATTATTGTTAGTGTCTGCTATCAATTATTCATAAGAATCAGAAATAGAAAATTGTGTTTATTGTAATTGCATAACAAAGTACAATCCACCATGTATGAGACAACATAATTTGGAGTTTGTTTCCTATGTATTAGCCATCTTCACTCAGAAGTAAATTATTAGTGTTTTACAAAACAGACAACAAAATCAATTCCAAGTCTAAAAACACAGTAAGCCAAGAGAGGAAAGTTGGGAAATTTGATTTCTACTGAGGTATAATAGGCCCGGGCACTTGCATGAGGCTGCAGAGCTGGATTATCATTTTAAAATGATAAGAATTGATCCACAGTGCAATCCCTCTAATCCAGCTTTCCATTTCTCAATCTGACCAGCAATGCTTCCGAGAAACATACAAGAATGCCATAGAAGAGGCAATGTATCAAAAGTCCTCTACAGCTGTATTCATCTAAGCTCTAACAGAATTAATCTTAAAATCTAGAGCTTCTATTTAACAAATCTGTTCCTTTCTAAATGCCTACAGTTGTGATGACTCCAAATTTTGCAGTCTTAACCTTCTAGTCTCATTTTTAAACATACTGAATTACTACCCTCAGTTACTTGTGGTAGTGATGAAATCCATGAGCTCATTATATTACACCTTTAGAAAAAGAGAATTCTTTACCAGTTAGGAATTTGATACTGACCAAAACTGTGATAGAAAGTGTAGAGACTACTGTTAGATGTAGATGAAGATATGGAACTATACAGATCAGTATTATTGTGCTTCCTATTCTGACCCTCACATTTTTTCTGTCTTGCTTTTTCTTTTGTATTTTGTTGGGTTCTCCAAACAGATGCTCTGTTCCTTGACCCATGTCTATAAAGAAGTTAGTAAAGTGTAGGAGCTAAAATATGGAAGTTAAGTGTTTTTCTTTGAAGGTTATGCATTTATCAACAATGAGTTCTGAATTTTGTCTGCCTTCTTCCCTCTACAGAGAAAAGGTGACAGCCCCTGAGCATGTGAATCTGATCCTTGTTTGAGTTTCTCAGTTCAAAAGTAGAGCAGGGCTCAACACAGCAAATCAGTTCAGGGAAGCAAAAGTGGTGTCCTCTTCCACTTTCTCTAAGGCTTCTTCTGCCTTAGAGAAAGGATGGGTAATTTGTATTCTGTTCAATCCCCATTTCAAAAACTTCCACTGTCTTCCAACCCATTAAAAGCCACCCTTGCTTGAAAGTCTGGTGGTTCTGCTTGAGCTGTCATTTGAAACACCTGATTTCCTTTCTGCATGATGTAGAAGAAGGGATCATGTCAGTGCACTACCACAGTAACATAGCTCTTATTCATTTCCAAAATGGTAACATATATTTATATTGCGTTACAAAGCAGGTGCTTAAGAAAACTCCTGCAAAGCACAACGTATGTGTAACCATTAATGCTTTTTTTTTCCATTTTTAAATTATGAACTCTATAACTGTGTTTAAATTGCTGTTTAAAATAATAATAATAATAATAATAATAATAATAATAATAATAATAATAATAATAATAATAATAATAATAATAATAATAATAATAATAATAACAACAACAAAGCTATGCAGTGCCTCAGTTTAAAAGCCTTGTCAATTTGTCATCTTGGGATTTCATGTCCATCAATCTTATCACTGAAACATGTTATGTTCAGAACAATCAATGAAGAGTCCTGTCCATAAGAGAGTAATAGCTTCTAGAAATCTGAGACCACTACTATAGATAGTGGTTACTATAAACTAAAAGAAAATAAATGGAAGGGTACAAGAAACCCAGGAGAGCCCATAGGAAAATTGTAAAATAAAATAAAAATTATCTTGTCGAGCATAAAGTAAAGATGAAATAGTGTTAGTAAGGACAGGGGAAAAAAAAAAAAAAAAAAAAAAAAAAGGTAAATGCAGGATTACAGTAAAGCCTACAATTAAAAGAAAATGTGAAATATAGAGAGCCAAAGGAACAGTATGCTGTCTTGTTGCAGGTGCTTTATAGATTAGGCTTCATTGTCACTGCAGATGAATCAAGTCTGTAACATAATCACATGTAAAAGCATCTTATCTTCCATCACATTTCTCAGACAGCTTTGAGGGTGTGATAGACAAAAGACCAGAAATAGGAGAAAGGAATATTGTTCTGCAAACGCTGCTTCTTTAGAGCACTGTTTTGACTAATATTAGTATCTGGCTAAACTTTGTGCCTATGAACTGTAATACATACAAAACTGGAGTCATCTTAACTACTAATGAGATGACGTGAGTGTTTTTCTGTAGGAATATGTCTCAGACCTGCTCTGGAAGCAGAACTGCTACGGGAGAGGTAAGACAGTGATGAACAATAGACAATCCTCATGGGTTTTGTTAATTGTTAAAGAAGCAGCTGATTATACAGATTATAGGTAGGCCTACAGTTAGTAACTCTAAAAAAGTCCTGCAAATAACAACAAACATTTATGTAATGCTTCTGGTGATCTCTCTTTACCAAGCACAGCTGGCATTAAGTTTGCAAGGAGGCAATCATAAATAAGATTTGCTTTTTATCAGTGAGCTGAATTGGTAATCATACAGGAAAGTCCTGTCCCTATCAGGTACCTACTTCTCCTGTAGTTAAAGAAAAAATATTTTTACCAACATATCTGCTATTTAGAAGCTTACTTGCTGTTCACCTTCTTTAGAAATTATTTTTTTAACAAACTTCTGCATCTTGAAAGTTTTAATTTCTATCAAAAAGATTATGGTGGTGTGGAATAATTGCGTGAGTTGACTTAGAAATAAAGCTTATATTCACATTTTAAAGAAAAGGTACAGCATTGGTGAAGCTTCTAGGGCAGAGTGTATCTGCATTACATAGAAATTCCCAATGCCTCCAACCTTAGGTGTTGACCACATGGGGGATATTTAGTATGCTGACTCTAGGAGGAACTAGGAGAGTAGAGAGGAGTGGAGACACAACAACCAGGCTCTGCAATAAGATGGGAACTTGCAGGTACATTGGAAATGATAAGCTGCATATTTGCTACTATTTCCCACCCTGGGTCAATGGCCAGCCATGTTTTTTGCTGTGACAAAATGTTTTCTTTGTTAAACTTGTTCATTATAATATCATTATAATATCAAAACACACCTCTGTCCCAAAGGCTATCCACCTCTGAGGTGTAACCATGCGTCACGTAGCTTGTGTTTTTATTTTTTTTCTAGTCTATACCTTTACAAGCAAAGTGAGAAAATTTAGCACCAATCGTAACAACAGTATGTTTGACTAGAGTCACTCAAGCTTCACCTGACTGATAAAAAATGATATATATTAGCTTAAGGGAGAGAGGATGTTAGGGAAGATATCATCAGGAAAGAGAAGATACCATCTCAAAAGATACCTTCTGCCTTCTGGGATCAGTTGATGGGCTGAGCCTCTCTTCCCACCTATTGGGATGCCTTTGGGTAAGATTTGAACACTTGCTTGTACCAAATGCCTCCCTGGGAAACTTAGAAATCTCTATAGAGTTGCTTCATATCTTTTAACACATTTGCAACTAGGCTGTATTACTCATACCTTTGGTATTTTCACATCCTTTGTGGACAGTGGATCATCATCACCAGCGAGTGATTAGATTATCACCAGCAATCCAAAGAACCTGTGTATCTGTTGCTTTAATAAATTGCACTGCTCATTAATTTAGCCATGATAGTTTTCATTGAACACAACCAAACTCTGCGTGTGGCCATGGCAGTTCATGGAACCCAACTAGGCTGAGGGTATTACATTATTCGTGCATCCATAATCATGATAATTCAGTACACGGAACACAACCGGACTCACAATGGCTATGTGGGCATCACACCAATTACTTTAACCTTCAATGCAACCTAATTTAAACTTTAATGGCCTCCTAAATCCCACCATTACTTTTGCAAAATATCTCCTGGAGTCTGAAAATAACACTTTTACATTTAATACAGTGTGTATAAACTGTTGAGGATTGATGCATCTATTTTATCTTTTATGCATTAACAACTGATATAATCTAATGTTTGTGTACACTGTTAGTTAGGATCCTTTAAAATAGAAATGCTGTAAAATGTGAATCCCCTTTGGCTTTCATTAATTCAATACAAATCTGAAATTTGCAGATTCAGCAAGGTTTCCTGGGGTAATTTAACTGGCCTTGCATTGATTTGTTTCACTTGGATAAAGACAGAAACACCACAATTGCAGGTATTGTGCTTGGAGGTCACTGACATCTTGTCAAAAGGTGGTGTGCAATGAGATACTATTCTCATCGTGTTTGGAAATACAGACAGTTGACCAATACTCACAAAATGATCTCTCTGACTGTTATGTTCTTACCAGCTGATGTTACAGAGTCAGCAAAAGTATTCACAAAGACTTTGAAAGAGTGCAGCTTGCAGAACGTGCAAACAATGTGCCTAATAGCAATATGCCAAATAAAAACTAATTTCCAGCCATGAAAGGCCTGACAATTGTTTTCAGATAGCCCTGTTAAAACAAATAAAAGTAAAAAATAATAAAAAAAATATTTAATTTAAAAAAAAGAAAAAAAAAAAAAAGAAAAAAAAAGTCTTTGGCCTGAATTATCAGTGATACTTGAGCAAAGCAGTAACTGCTGAACCTGATTCACCAACTCTCTAACTATTCTACACAGCTATGTACAGTCTTAGTTTGCCTATTACTTTTTTAATGCAATTGTTTTGATATCTTTTTGCCTAATACTGAATGAAAGACCTGTGTGCTTCCAGCATTGTGGTATGTGGCTCTCCCTGGATCTTCATCCTCTGAGTGGCAGCAGAGAAAACTCTCCCTAAAAGAGATATCTATAATAAAGCAGCAACTATGATACTGGTCTACTAGGAACCATGAACATGTTTGCAGATTTCTAGCAGCTGCTCAAGTTTCAGCTGACACATTTTGTTGCTGCTATGCAAATTTAAATCTAGAATGGCTGCATCCCCTCCAATAATAGCATGCCTTCTTTTAGAAAGTAGTCACACCCTCGGATAAGGAGGGAAAATATCTCTATGCCCACAACTAAAAGAACTGCAAAGGGAGGATTTGGGGTTTAAGTGTATCCTGTAAAGCACAAGAATGAAATTTGTGGGTCTTAGCTGTTTCTCCATACCCATTTCTATGTTAATAAAAATTCTTTGCAGAGATCTCATGACTTCTTTGACTGACTCATCTTTGCATGTATCCAAAAAGCAGTTTTTGACTCAAAGGCAAAAATTCTTGTAACATTGCTTTAACTTGTTAGGAACACACCTTGTCCTTTTATTTCCTTCCTGAAAGGAGGAGTGAAAAAAAAAAAAAAAAAAAAGTGGTGAGGGATTTTTTTAAAGAGCTTTGTCTACTCATTGTGAGGAAATTAGAGGAAATTACTATTCTGTAATTTGCTCACTAATTCACACTACGTGGCTGAGGTATCAAGGTTACTGTTACAAATTTTAAAGAAAAATACAAATGAACCCATGACTGGGAGCAGTCATTTAATGCACAGTCTGTTATAATGACAAGATGCTCTGTGATTCTATGAAATCTGTGATTCTAAGATTTCTCTTGGTAAGTATTAGTTCCTCCTTCATCTATGAACATATATATATATAATATATATGTAATAATATATATAATTTAATAATAATAATTATATACATATATTATTTTCCAACTTCCAGATATTAAGAGCTAGAAGAAAAGAATTAGGAGACACTAGGCACAAACAGTTCTCTTCTCCTTCACAGTGCGGTAATACAGCTTTATTGACTGGCAGGCTCTCCTCACTTGCAACCTAACTCTCCAACTTGTTACAGAAGCCTGTACATTAGATTCCCAGCTGGTGCAAAACAGTGATCTGATGTCTTCATTGGAGCTGCATCAATCTGCACCCTTTAAGAGTCAAATTATTCTATTCCCTATATTAAATGGCAAAATTGAAGCCAGTGAAATTCATATTTGTCTTACCATCAGCAGCATGAGGGTCTTGATGTTCCCACACTCAAGAAATTGAGATTTTGGGCTACATCTTATCCCATTTACAAATAATTCTACAGCATATGAGATTACATTTAAAAATAACCTCCATGTATTAGATGAGATTCTGATCTAAAGGTGAGTTAATGATTGTGCCAGTCTGTTTTCATTATTACTCATTGCTTTATTTCAATGGCAGCTAATTTCCTCTCAGTGACAACATGTTGAATATATGCAAATTACTTTACAAAGTAGGACTTTGCCAAGATAACTCTTCACTTAAAACATTAACTTTCTTAGCTTTCTTTAAAATATTTTAATCTCATACCATTTTTCTTATTGATTCAAAGGTAGTAAAAATTAAACACAGCATTGCTTTTATTGGTGTTTGTGGTTCAATTTCTAATGTGGTTATTAAGGAAATGCTTTGTTAAAGAGCTTGCATTATTTATCTGAAAGAATAATGAAATCATAATTAATGTACACTTGTGGTACCAGATGAATTTCAAACAGAGAAATCCTCCTCTTCTTCCCCGAACTACAGGAGGCATTTCACTATCAGTGAGCTAAGTGACCTGCATTATAGCATTAGTAAGTTACCCTCCAATTAAATAAACCAGACACGGATAAAATTTCAGCAAAAAATAACACAGTATCTGCAAAGTTCACTATCGTCTTTCACTGACCCCTAGATTTCCAGCAATTCCAGTCTCAGTATAAGTGAATTTACATCTGTTCCTGATAGGTGCAATTCCAGAAGATGCTAAAATTTAAAGTTCACCCTCCTCAAGTCAGTCAGAGGTGATACAATACAACATTAAGACTACTGTCTTAAAAGTTTCTGAAATCCAAGTATGGAGCCTTTGCCAGGGAGAGGGAAATAGATTATTTAGCCAGAACTTTCTTCAGAAAGCATTAGGGACACTGAGGTTCATTTCTCATTTTACCAACATTCAATGTACTTAGCTCCCCTCATGATCTGAAGTTTAATTATTTGAAATTTATCTTGCTGCTGATGGGGTTATTGTAGCTTTTTTTTTTTTTTCCTGAGCAAGTACAAAAGGGATGCCATACACTAAAGTTGCCTTTTCAGTGGATATTTCCACACTGGCAAACTGGCAAAGGTTGAAGACATCAGAATTGCTTTTTGCTTTGTTACTTTTCAGATTAAATTCTCGCCCTTTCTATTCCTTCTATATGATTTACAGAGTTTTAGGATATAAAAACAGCTCAAGATTTTGCCCTTCAAGTCCAATGTATAGTATACAATTGTACAATTGCAAAGCCTAAGAAGCATTTACGGCTCTGTATCAGTGGCTGGAATAGCCTGTGCTATGAACCCTCTGCGTATTTCTACTTTCTACCCTCACTGCAAAGATGATCTCAGCTTCTCATGGAGCAGCAGCCAACCCACTGGAAATTACAGCTTCCATAACAACAACAAAAAGGAAAGGGAGAAAAGGTAGAAAAGGGGGGGAGGGAGAATAGGGGGGGAGGGAGAATAGGGAGGGAGGGAGGGAGGGAGGGAGGGAGGGAGGGAGGGAGGGAGGGAGGGAGGGAGGAAGGAAGGAAGGAAGGAAGGAAGGAAGGAAGGAAGGAAGGAAGGAAGGAAGGAAGGAAGGAAGGAAGGAAGGAAGGAAGGAAGGAAGGAAGGAAGGAAGGAAGGAAGGAAGGAAGGAAGGAAGGAAGGAAGGAAGGAAGGAAGGAAGGAAGGGATTTCCTCTTCTAAATGAAAAGTATTTAGGACACGTTGGACCTGATTCATCAAAGCACTTCAGCAAGCATTAAAAATCCATTAATTTCTAAAGCATAATTTTTAATACATTTTAACACATTTAAAATACTAAGGCTCAAGTTCCACACACCAAATCTAGAAATTTGTTCTTTCTAAAAAACTGAAATATTTTTTACACAGATTTTCAACACAAAATCAATTTATAATGAAGGAAAATGACAACTGATGGAACATCTGTAAACACTGGCTATCCATAAATTTCTGGCTATTCCCAAATTCTGTTAATTAATTTAGTTCTCATGATTTGTAAATCAACGTGTAACCAAATTTTCGGCTCCTTTGACAAAGCTCTTTTACAGAGTTTGACATATTCTACTTCAGTTCTAAGAAGGCAACTACACCTGTCTATATTTCATATAAACTTCATAAAGATAGTTTTGTCATTCTGTTAAGCATTCTGTTCTGCTTCCACTTTACAGATTACTAGCTAGCTTTCTTAGATTGAATTAAACTGCTGTTATGGAAAATGATGTTATATCTGCAAAGATATAAGTATAATTTATCTCTGTCTTGCATACTGCTGGTATTTCTATATAGAGGGGATTTGGGAGTGCTCTCACAAAACTTCTCCTTTGTTAAAATTTCTCCAGTTTCAATTGTTTTTTTTTTTTTGTTTTGTTTTGTTTTGTTTTTGTTTTTGTTTTTTTTTTCTCATGTTCATTCACAGAAGTAACACAATGGTTAGGAATATTTTTTCACTTCAACACTTACAAAACTGTTCATATTGTTTTCAAGATAGTGACATTACAACTATTACGAGCCATTGAAAAAATAAAATAAAATTAAGTCTGAAATTGTACCCCCCTTTTAAAGAATAAATGGTTGTTCCAGATTTTTCACTTTTGCACATCTACAACTGGAGTCAAACAAAAAACAAACAAACAAATGAAAAGTTTTCTATAGAAAATATGAAAATCTGCAAGTATTTTGCTTTTTGCTTTTTGCTTTTTTTTGCTTTTTTTTTTTTTTTTTAATGTTGTCTCCTTCTAAATCTAGCATTATTGCCATCCATAGCTATATTAGTAGAGTTCAGCATCAGAGACCTTCACTATCCCCCATTTCCTGTTATAACAGCTTTAGCCAGAGCAATCTGGTGCTGATTTCTTATGAAACTAGCAATTCTTCACACCTCATATTCCGCATGGTGAGCATTTGGTCCTTTGTGCTATTCAAGTAATATACAGCACTTGATCTGGATTAGTATGCTTTTAACCTTTTCAGAGGTCCAAAGTGAGCAGAGTGGACCTGTCAGGCTTTTGTTTGTTTCAGCACTTAGTTAACTAAGAAAAGTCCTACCAATAACTGATGCAGAGAAAAGAAGAGATGACATAGCCCTGGACCAGAGACGTGAGAGTGCTGGTGCCTGGGTGGAAGTAAACCCTACACATCAGTGCCACCTAAGAACAAGAATGCAGCAACACCAAATAAATTCAGATTAACCTGCCAAGGACCAACACTCTTTCCAGAGCTAGCTAACCACAGTCCCAGATATTTCTGCCAGCAGTAGTCATTCCTCCCTTCCTGTAAGGATTAGCCCACCAGCAACTGCAGAGCCAGATGACGGATCTAAATTGTTTTCCAGAGGTGCTTTTTAGTAGTGCTAGATCTTTATTCTGACTGTGCAGATGGACTTGTGCTTTTACCAGCTGCCCAGAAGATGAATAACTGACTCTTCTGGAGGCAGACGAGAGTTAGACCAAAATGTGGAGAAAGCAACACACTTTGGTCACTCCTGTTTCCCACGGTCTACCATGCTGACTTTGCAGCTCAGGCTGCAGCTGCTGTTCAAAGACTCTTGCCACTCTTGCAGTCAATGGTTTTGGGAATTCAGTATAACTTCCCCTACACCTTCTGTTTTGGTCTTCATATATTTCTGAAAGCAATGTATCTACTATAGAATGAAATCTAGATCTGTGCAGAGGACCAGAACAAGAGTTTTGCACATCTGTAGTACAACTACGAGAAATTATCAAAACAAGACATGTATGGCAATGGCCAAAATACACTGCTTAAATTCAACTGGACTTCAGCAATACACAGTTTTGGTCACCTATTGCTGCTTTTCTCTGTGTATGTCTATAGTTCCACAAATAACCCTGCTAGAAGTCTTAGCTGCAGACTTTTTTCCTTGTGGCAAATAAATATCTCTCTAGATGAAGAAACCACAGGGTTTTTTGTTTGTTTGTTTGTTTACAAATGGCTACCATCCTATTAATGTTTAATTATAGAAGAACTCATCCTATTCCTACTTGAGTCAGGAAGAATTTTATCACCCATTTCAGCAGAAGTATTCCAACACAATACTGATTTGCAAATTTTCTCTTTATTATCACTGGTTAAATCTGAGTTTCTAAACTAGGAATAATTATTTTTGTAAATACAGAGACAGAAGTTTGTAGCTCTTCTCTCTATTTAGTATTCAACAGAATAGTTCAGTTGGAAGGGACCTACAAAGACCACCAAGTCCAACTGCCTGACTACTTCAGGGCTAACAAAACATTGCAACACATTATTGAGGGCATTGTCCAAATGCCTCTTGATCACAGACAGGGACAGGGCATCAACCAACTCCCTAGGAAGCCTGTTCCAGTGTCTGACCTCCACTGCGGTAAAGAAATCTTCCCTGATGCCCAGTATGATCCTCCCCTGGCACAGCTCTGAGCCATTCTCCTGTGTTCCATCCCTGGTTCCCAGGGAGCAGAAACCAGCACATCCCTCCACACTTCCCATCCTCAGGGAGTTGTGGAGCCATGAGGCCACCTCTCAGCCTCCTTTTCTCCAAACTAGACATACCAGGTGTCCTCAGCCTCTCCTTGTGCAACATGCCCTCTAACCTCTTCCAGTGTTTGACCACCCTCACAGAAAATAAAATGTTCCTAAAATCTAGTCTGATCTTCCCTTGGAACATATTTGTGCCATTCCTGTGCATTCTCTCATTGGTTACCAGGAGAAGAAGGTTACCTCCTTCTCTGCTTTTCCTCCTCAGGAAGTTGCAGAGAGCAAAGAGGTCACCACTCAGCCACATTTTCTCTAAAATGGACAATCCGAATGTCCTCAGCCTCTCCACACAGGACATGCATTCCAGCCCCTTTACAAGCTCTGCTGCCCTCCTCTGATGCGTTCAAGGACCTTAACATCCTTTTTGTATTGTGTAATACTCAAGGTGAGGATGCACAGGTGCTAGATATAGCAGAAGAATAACCTCTTTTGACCAGCTGGTAATGTTGTGTTTAATGCACCCCAAAACACGTTTTGCTGTCTTGGTGTGTTGGGTCTGTCTGAGCTGGAGTCACCTTTTCCCTGCAGCAGCCCACACAGTGCTGTACTCTGCACTCGTAGCTGGAACAGCACTGATATCACTCCAGTGTTGTGTCTATTGCTGCGTAGTGCTGGCACAGCATCAGGACTCCTTCCAAGCCCCCAAGAGCCAGCAGGCTGGGGGTGGGCAAGTGATGGGGAGGCGACATTGCCGGGGCAGCTGACCTAAACCAACCAAAGGGATACTCCATAACACCTGATGTCACACTCAGCAATAAAAAGGGGGGCTCTCGTGGGGGAGGGGGCTGTTCCTCCTGAACAACCACTGTGTGTTTTGAGGCCCTGCTTCCCAGGACGTGGCCGAACACCATTCATCTTCGTCATCTGCTAAGTGGGTGATCATATCATAGAAGGAGAACAAATTACTGAGGAGATCAAATTACCAAATTATAAACCAAACTTTAAAATGCAGACATCTAACTGCTTAAAACCACATTAGTCTTCCTATATAGTCAATCTTATAGATGCTGAAGGTCATAGAGTCTACAGACTTAATTAGTTTAGAAAAGAAATACGGAAAACGTAAAGAAATTAAGGCATATATATACATAATGCATTTTCATTCTCTTGGCATATATTTTAAATATCTTAATTTGGTTAAGTTACAGTCCTACTGAAATAAAAGCAAAATCCCCACTGATTTCAACTGAATCATGTTTTGGTTGAATTATTTTGATCTTTTGAATTTATATTATACACCCATTTTCTTTTATGTGAAGTATTTGTATATTAACGTGTTAATTATTTACCGTACAAGGTACAATTGTCATTATTAAGTTTCATTTATTCTTGATCGGAGTGAGTGTGAATAAACCCAGGGTTACATTTTCTTCTTCAAGAAATACCAGCTTTTCCATTAACTTCCATGGTAAATTATCACTTTGATTGATTGAATGTAGGTATCAGATCTGTAATGTTTTATTAAGACTATTTTAGAGAAATTCTTTAGTTTTATGTAGGCACTCTGTGGCATATTTGTGAGCACAGTTTAGAGGTGAAGGCGTATACAGGGAGGAATAAGCAATGTGATAGTTTAAAAAATAATCAGAAGTAGTCCAACACTGCATTAATACTTTCTGTTTGATGCATTTGTACAAGGCAGATGACAGCCATGTAAGTTCCTAAAAGAATCCAAAGTCATCGAGCTTTTATCACAGCTGATATGATCCAGAGGTTAAATGGTCAATTATGTGTCTGCAACAGCCCATTGGGCAATTTTCCAGTCAGATACATCTACAGTCTTCATTGCTGAAGTTCAGTGGTATCTAAAAATTTACACCATGTTCAGAGAATATAAAATGACTGTAGGAAATCTCATGCTGAAGAAAATAAAAATGGGGCTACCTGACTAGGATTGTTTGCAGAGCCTTGTGTCACTTATTTTATCCAAGCTTACAGCTGAATGATATCATGTGCTTGCTATAAACAACGTTGTTCCTTATATTTTGGTGTATTTTGGTGGCACAAAGCACCTGCTAATATCCCACTTAGAGCCATTACAAAATAATCAGAGGGGCAAATAGGATATTGCCTGTAGCACTGCCTGGCATTGTGCAATGGCCCAGGTAATGGGGTTGTGTTCTTCTGTGTTCTCCCAGCTCTTACCTTCAATATTCATGTGAAGAGGGTAAGCCACCTCACCTGGTTGCTCCCATCCCTCTTCCCCACACTAGCCTTCTTGTTTTCATCCCAGCTCTGCCTGTTGTGCTCTTCCAGCACAAGCAACTGTGTGGCAAACCAGATCAGGCAATCAACTTGACAGAAAAATAACTTCTTATTCTAACAGAGTTAATTTTTAGTTTACCACACCACCAAACACTACACTGAGATGGCAACAAGCAGCCAAGTAAACATAGAATCATAGACTCATTAAGGTTGGAAAAGACCTCTAAGATCATCTGGTCCAACCATTGCCCTACTACCAATGTTACCCACTAAACCATGTCCCTAAGCACCACATCCAACCTTTCCTTAAACAACCCCAGCAATGGTGATGCCCCCAAGCCCCTTGCCAACCCCTTCCAATGCCTGACTACGCTTTCTGAGAAGAAATGTCTCCTAATTTCCAACCTAAACCTCCCCTGGAGCAACTTGAGGCCATTCCCTCTAGTCCTATGACTAGTTATCTGTGAGAAGAGGCCAACCCCCAGCTTCCCACAACCTCCTTTCAGGTAGCTGTAGAGAGGAATAAGGTCTCCTCCGAGCTTCCTCTTCTCCAGACCTGACCCAGCCCTGAGTTATTCAGCCACTGCCGCAAGAGAAGCTGCATACAACCACTTTCCTCAGCCCCTGAGGTGCCAGCTGGGAAGGACATAGGTTGCCAGAAACTTTCCATACAACTGTTGCAGGCTGTTCAGTGAGCTATCCATTAGACCACCTCCTTCTTGGAAATTCTGTTGTTAATGCTTCAGGAAGCACAACACGTGATTTAATACTCACATGCACCAGTAGGGAAGTTCACCACTAGTACATATTTCTTATCTTTGACATGTCAGAGCAATCAAAGACAGCCGGTATTACACAAACCTATACAAAGAAAGAAACTAATTTGTTCAGAAAATCCACTCTATTTTCCATAAACAATAACATCTCATGCTCTGCACAACTCACTTCCAAGCTCCCATTGCTCTGTCATGTGTAACTTTTATCCTGCAGTCATGTTTATGCCAAAACTGTCATCATTTCTACTGTCATCACACAACACACAGGTACACCAAGCATTTACAGAGGTGACATATCTTCATCATAACTTCATCTTCACCCCAGCTGAATACATTCCCATACAGTGTATGTATTCAGCTATCAGCTTATAGGCTGGTATTACCTTGTAAGGTGAAATCTGTGTCATCTTGACTTGACCCCAAAAAAAAGAAAAGGGTGTGTGTGTGTGTGGAATTAATCTGAGGTGGTTTGGGATTTCTTTTTTGTTAAGGTCACACAAACCAGTGAATGAAAACAATTCAGAAACTCACAGTCAGTTTATCTGTTTGGTTAGAAGAATATGGTGCTATAGTCTCTGAGCTTGCAAGTGTTTTTACTTCCATGTTTTATGTTTGCTCTCCTGAGCCTCCATAAATACGACTCTAGAAGCCCATTTGCTTCATTTGAGACATTTTAACAGAATATTGAACAAAGCATTAGCTCCTCAAAGAGAACTACTACATAATACATTTATGGATTTAAAAACTGGTATATGCTCAGATTGTAAAGATTTATGTGCTTGAGGAAAGAAGGATCTAATGGATGTAATTTATATTAAGCATGTGAGATTGATACCCTTGTTTATTGATGGCAATAATCTATTAATAATTGAAATACAGTTCCATCCCTATTATTTATACATACTCTATGACATTATTCATATTTATTTTGCAGTGGTTTATCAGTATCATCTGAACATTTCTAGTAATTACGTTTTTGTAAAGATATATTTTTAGGGCTGTAATGAATTTGCCTCCAACTTTGAAAACTAATGGCTAACATAAATTTAGAAGTTTAAGGCAATGTTGTTGTTTTTTTCTGAAGAGACCAGAAATGGTGTAGATATGGACACTATACAATTATAAAAAATACAAATAAATATAAACCAGTGGACGAAAAATCAAACCAGAGAGGCCCATGTGAAGACAAAAAAAAAAAAAAAGCAAGTCTATCTTTGGGACAAGATACCCACACACTAGAATAAGGTGACATTAAACTCCTTGCTGGGCTATCTGTCTTATAGATATGCTTAAGCACGATTTGTATCCAGGATCTGGAGTGAATATATTCAGCTTGGAGATGGCAAAAATGAGATGAAGAAAGGTATATCAACCAGTCATCTCCTGTTTGACCTGAGACTTTGCAAAACACCAGAAGTTCTGTTTCTGAACATGATCAGAAATATTTAGACTGAATAGACAGGTGTTTAATTCCCCTAAAGGGATAGAAGAAGTGGAGCAATGTTTAAGTTCTTTTACGATCCCCACCCAATAGGATCTAGCTGCTTTCTTCCAAAATGCAACCAAAAGAGGCCCCTTCATATTATGTAATATTCCAGTAAATAAAGCAGTCACATAGGTGGGACAGCCTGAGTTTCTAGCTCTCCTTAGTCTGAGAAGGTTCAAACCACAAAAACACTAACCACCACGTCAGCAGAAAACATAGAAGCCTAAAAGCTAAAAGACCCTTCTACTATTTTAACAAGTTGTCTCTTTCTGACCCAAGAAATTTTATACTTTTCTACTCAGTCACAAACTGTGATCAGGGGACAAGAACTCCTTGCATGTAGACAGCCATGTAGTCTAGGTACACATGCTAAGGACCTATGCAACACAAGCTTTCCATGTTGAAGAGTCTTTAAACAGTACTGGGTAAAGTCTAAGTAAGGTGGCTTTCAGCAATTCCTCCAACAACAGGAAAAAAAGATTGCAGCACACTCCTGTTTTTAGGTATTTCCTATCGGCTACTAGGTATACAAACTTTCTGGAGCACAGCTCTGAAGCACAAATTGTCCTTATGGACTACAAAAGAAAACGGGAGCTTCAGCTCTGGGTTTGATATTCCACTCGTGCACTATGACTTCCAGGTGTTTATGTTTATTGATTTGAATTCTCAGTCTTAAGAGGCATCAGATCAGCTCTTCAACATACTCCTATATACTACGCCAAGAAGAGCACTAAAAAAAAAATGTTCTTCAAGAACAATTTGATGTGAACATTGCAGTAATTACTCTACTACCTCATTTCAGACTTAACTCAGTTTTAGCTCACTTACAACATGATTTTAATGAGGTGCTAAGTCTTTCAATTAAAGACAATGGCTGTGGGGAGACCTTTGCTCTTCACAGATGTGCTACTTGAATATTTCCCCTTCTCTACTCCCCAGCTGTTAGCAACTGCTTGTCTGCTGGAGGTTGCCACCCTGGCAGAAAAATGTGTGTGTGACTGATGCTTAATCCACTCCCCACAAACCCAGCTGCACTAATTTAAACAGTTCATACAATGGTTTGAATTAACTTAGTTTATTTTGCATGATACGCATTAGGGGGTGTTCCAGCATCCCTTTAACTAACCACGACTGTGGGAGGTGGAAATTTCAAACCAGCCAAGACACCCAGAGAGAGCAAGCAATATCTTCAGCTGATGCTGATGCACACAAAAGTGATCATCTCTTCATAAAATCAAATGAAGTTTCAGAGGCAGTAAAACCGAAGATTTTCACTACTGAATTACCAGATATTATGAATTTGATTTGAATCAGGTGTGAACATGTAATCACGTTTTTATCAGATTAATGATGATAAGCAATCTTTGATCCAACAGAAAGTTAGAGAAGTATGACAAATTATACTTGATCCAAAATAAAATTGGTCCTTAGCACCCCAGACAAAACACGTTAAAATCACTTTGTACAAGGTAAGTGAATTTATACTGTTTAAGTGCTTTGTATTAAAAAAAAAAAAAAAAAAAAAAAAAAAAAAAGCATTTTTTTTAACATGTGTATAAGAATTCAAAGTCTTATTTTCCAGTTTATGGAACCACAGCTGGACAGAAGCTTATTCTGGGGGTATTGTTATTTTTTCACAATTTGTTGTAGAAGAATCCATGCTTCTTATGTTTTTGAAGAGTTCAGAGAACCTCTTCTACAAGAACAAGGGCAACTCCGTAGAACCAACAGGGATGAAACAGCCCCTCTTTTACAGTGAAGCTATGGAAACAGTAAAGCAGATTATGGCCCCAACTGCAGGCAAATCTGGAACAATCTTGCTTGTATGAAACAGCCTTACCTAATAAGTAAACCCATGATAACTAAACACGTTAAGATCACTGAGACCTCAACTGGAATAAGAAGCACCTCATATTAGGCAAAGGAACCGAAACCTGACACAACACTCATATTTCAATACAATTAGCAATTTACCCTGTATAGAAAGACTTTAACATTTATTTGATTTTAATATCTGAAATATTCTGTTTTACTATCTGTAGCTCCTCCCCCTCAAGTCTAAGCCAAGAGTAAACATTTTTATTGTTGATGTCTTTATGAGCTCCATTATTGATCATATGTATATATAAACTGGTGGATTGAGTACAGATTCAATAACCTGTTTTTAAAATTACTTATTGAAGATTAAAAATTTCAAATCTTTCGTCATCAAAAATAATGCTGCTTGGGGCAGATGATGGCAGGGAAGACTTGAATTTACCTTAAGTATTGCTTACCTTAACTATTACCATTGGACTAAAATACACAACCAGAGCCAAAAAACAACTTACAGAGCCAATCATTCTTGACCTGGAATAGAAATAAAATCCATATCCAAATTTTAAAATGATCACTGTAAAGTTCAAAAAAGCAAACAAAAAACAAAAGAAAAAAAAAAACATCTGGTAAGGAAGTCTCTTGAACTATGTAGGATTCATCTTTAGTCCTGTTTCAGATCCAAATTTTACAGTTTAGAAACATCTTTTAGGAACATTTTGGGGCAGACTTTCAACCACACTACAGCTCTTTTAAACACCTAATATTAAAGAAAATCTACAAAACTCAAATTTATAGTATTATTTGTGTATTTCTTTGAGGTACTACAGAGAAACTGAGCATAAATCAAGTTATTCAAATACACAGGAAGACACAACCCCATCCCCCCAAATATTTGAAAAGTTGCAGTCAACGAGCTTCCCTTTTGATGCCTGAGTTTTGCAGCTTTAGATTAAATTAACAGGAACTCCATATCATGAACATCTTTGCAACTCAAATCATCATCTTTGTACTCGGAAGATAATGGGACGCTCCCTCTAAGAATCTATTCCTAATATGTAAAAGTGAAAGATCGTTCTGCTCTAGCAAGCTGAAAATATCTTTGCATACTTTGGAGCACCACCTACTGGTCTGTCCTCTAGCTACTAGAACAGTGCTTTTTTTCTTCATTGAGGAGGTTTGGATTTTCTTTGATCAGAATTTTTTTTTATTTATTTATTTATTTATTTATTTATTTATTTGTTAGTTAGTTAGTTAAATAAACAGATTGATGCTTTAAGAGAAATGAAAAAGTTGAATAAATTTTTTAAATTACTAAAATATTCACAGAATTTATAGCCACCCTCAACATACACATTATCCAGCTATCCCTATCACCCCTTCCCTCCCCCCCTTTTTTTTCTCAGATCCATACAATGTACCTGTATCTCAGGATCTGCAGGACAGCTCAGAAGTTGTAGTAGCACACAACTGAGCTTTAAACATAGCCTACTACAACAGAAGTTTGGTTTATCACTTGGAAGGATAGCAAGAAAAGATTGAATGAGATACCAAAGAATAAATGTGGAATGGGTTCTTAGTAAACTACAGAGATTTGTCTCGCAATGACCACTGTCATTAAAGCTCCAGTATGAAGCAATAATCCACTCTCCAAAAACAGTGTGCAGGGAAACAATGGGGGCTGCTGTTATTATATTGTCCTTCCAGTGCCTCCAATATTTGATGTGCCTATTGAACACAGTTGTTTAGAAGCTTCTATTTGAAATGGATCTTCATAAAATATTTTAAAATGTAACTTGTGAAAACTGAAATATTCCATGATCACAATCCAACAAAAGAGACAGGGTTTTATACTTCCCAGGCTATTGCCACCTAGATCAGGGGACAGCCTGATATGCTGGAGCTGCCATGAGCTGCAGTTCTGGGGTTGCATACCATTATTTTTCTAGGTAATGGGAGATAGACAATCACAGGTTTTGAGAAGAACAGCTAACCTTATTCCTGGTAGAGACATAGACAAGCCGAGAGCTTCAGAACTTAGATTCCAAAGGGAAAATAAAAATTAAAGAAACAAAGGAAGGAAGGAAAGAAGGAAGAAAGAGAGAAGGAAAGCAGAAAAGAAGGAAAGAAAGTAAACTATATCCTAAATAAATTACTTCTCTTCTAAATAAAGGTCCTCAAATTCTTTATCCCAGTGGAAATGCTGGAAAGTCTATGTACCTTTTCCAAGCACAGAGAACAGTGTTAGACATTTCCTTGGAGGAGAATTTCAATTTCCAAAGGGTTCTGCTGCAGTCCAAGACTACTCTGTGCATTGTTGTCTTCCTAAATCCTGTCATTGCTAGTCACTCCTTTGGGAAAGTAAAAGGGGCTAAAGCTCTTCTCTCTCTCCCCAAACACACACACATGCACGCACATCTTAATATCTCCTGGAGCCATAGTGATTTCAGAAAATGTTTTCAATAGGGCCCACAACTTCTGAATTTTGATTAGTTCAACTCTAAACTCCCAGGAGTATTACTTCACTTAGCATAAATTATTAATTTATTACAGACCATTTCAAGGGAACGGAGGAATAACTCAGCTGGATAAAGGCATCAACTGCAACAAGGAGAGGGAGCCTCCCACAGAGTGAAAGAGGGAAAGCTCTGTTCTCAGCTTTTCAAATGAAAACAGTTGGAAAGATGGATCGACTGGACATGAATGATCCTTAGCTTCATTCTTACAGTAAGTACTCAGTGGATCAGACCACAGTCACTAAAAATAAGCAATGTCACAGCTACACTGATTTACACTATTTTAGGAACTCTTTTAGCATTTGACTTGGATTAAGCTTTTTCTTGTGTGATTTTACTCCAGTTTCTAACTATTTTAGGAAAAAAAAAAATAATAATTATGAGCAACATGAGGGAAGCCATGCTATAACATGATACCATTGCACACTTAAGGCTGTGAAAATGATCTCATGAAACCAAAGAATGAGTTTCAACAAAACAAACAGGACAGAAGCAAAATTTTGAGGAAAAATAAAACATGACCATGATTGTTGTTCCTATCCTAACTCACTGAAGCAAAGTTGCATTAAGAAAGCAAATATTTTCCCCAAATAAATTCTTGGCATTGCACATTTTTACCAGACCACCAAAATGTGTATTTTGCTATTTGCACCACAAACATTTGCATCTGCTGCTCAAATTTATTTAAAATATACATATTATATATATACATTTATAAGTAAAGTAATTCCACCAGTCTTATTTGATATTAGGGTAGGACTGAAAATATGCCACAGCCTACAGGTTTCAGAACATAGAAGGGATTGAATATAGATATTGTTATATGTATGCTATAATGTACATAGTCTTCATGGTCTCAGTCCTTAGTTCTGAGCCAGGGTGCATCTGCAACCCTTCAAATGGCTCATTGCCACATTTATATCTCTGCCATGTGCAGTATTAGCAAGGGATTATTTCAATCATCTGAACAGGCCTGGCATCCCCAGGAAACCATCTCCAAAGGTATCACCAGCAGCAGGTCAGCTGTACAGGAGGCTGCCCCTCACTGCACTTGGGGGCCACTCCCACCTATTCATCTGCTCAGAGATATTTTGCAGCACCAGCAAGCAGCCAAACATTCCAGATGCTGCTGAAGCACTGTACCACCTGGAAGGCAATCATTATTGGAGGATAATGCTGTCAAAAGAACCCTATGTTATTTCATAATCAATATAACCCCAAACAATATTATCAGCTGCACTATGACAGATTTCAAATAACAGTTCGCATAATTTATGTCTTGAGATTTAGCAGAAAGGGTCAATAAGAGTTCCTGAGACAGCAAGTCAACAAAAGGAACCAAAAAAAAAAAAAAAAAAAAAAAAAAAGACTATTTAAAATAAATGTGTGTATGAAGACAATGGCAGTAGGAAAAATAATAAATTATATCTACTGTCCTTCCCCTCCTTTTCTGTAATTCTCTCCTTTCCTTCCCTTTCCCTCACTCACTCAAAAATGCCCACAGCTCTTCCGAGGCTGCAGTGGAAACTGAATGGCTAATGGAGTTACTGGCGCAAGAACCAAATGCAAATACTGCCACCAAGTGCCCATATCCGTTCGCAGTGCGGACTCCTGTCTGCAGCTGCAAGCAGAGATGTGCACATTAATGTACATCAGTCATAGATGCTCACATACGAGTCTCTCTGGCACAGTGTCAAAATGTTAAAGAATCTGAGTGCACAGGCAAATGCAGCTATCCTCCCGGTAATATCAGAGCTGCATGAGATATAAACAAGTACCCCCAGGATGGGAGTAGCATCCTCCTCATGCTGTTGCTTGTGTGACTGTAAGGCCTATTCCATTTCCTGGCATGCCCCAAAATTAAATCCAAACCCTCTCTCTTTATTCAGCACTTAGTTGTGCTGGCAAGGGCTTCAGGAGAAAGCACATTTAAATGTGTGGGGACATTTCCAGTAGCCCACGAGGGCTGGCATTAATTTGGATAATGCTCCGACTACAGTGCAACATGGTCCTACAACACGTGGAGTGTGGAGGAGCTCCCTATTTGCCAGCGACCACTCTAAGGCAGGACCATCTCCCGGTGCTTAGGACTTCCTTCCTCTGTGCTTGCCATGGGAGTGAGACTCTGCTGCTTGCCTGGCCCTCCAGCTCACTGGCACCAAACACCTTTCCCCTCAGCTTTTGGGCTCACAGGCCAGTTTCAACTAGCTCTAACTGAACCCATATTTTTTACTCAAAAATCTGTGATTTTCAGTGAAGAAAATCCTTCAATCAGACAGCTGGCTTTTTTATTTTTATTTTTTCTGCTACCCTTCTGACCTGACCTATCTGATACATAATAAGGACCCAGAATGGATGTCTTCTCATTTTCAGTATTTCTACTTGCATTTTCACTGTGTTATATTAAGCAGTTAAAGAAGAGTAAGTAAAAATAAAATAAAATAAAAAGTAAAATAATAAAATAAAATAAAATAAAATAAAATAAAATAAAATAAAATAAAATAAAATAAAATAAAATAAAATAAAATAAAATAAAATAAAATAAAATAAAATAAAATAAAATAAAATAAAATAAAATAAAATAAAATAGGCGCATCCTCTAGCTATGTTAAATGTTATACTGTAAATGACTGTATCAGCAGCATAAATAAATATCATGAGAGAACTGAGGGCAAATGATTGTCAGCAAGAAAAAAAGGTGCAGGAAAGTTTTCTGTCCAAACAGTCAAAGACTCATCAGAGAGATTTGAAGGGAAATGCTTGTGGAGAGAAACAGTGTGATTTTTGGAAGCTTAGAAGGTATCAGGGCAGGTTATAGGAAGTTGAGAGGCAGAGGAAGAGATGAAAGAAAGGACTAAAGAAAAGCATTAGTAAAACCAAAGGAATGTAGGGGAAAATTATACTAAATTAAATTGGAGATTAAAGAAGACACTCAGACATAGTAAAGATGAGTTCATAAAATAAAGAGCTTGAATACTATGTGAGGCTTAAAGGTGAAAACTAAAAGCCTCGGTATAGTGTAGAAGTTAATGAATGAGTGATTGAAGACACTAAACAAGGAGATAATTTTATAGGTTGGTGTGGGTTAGATTATTCAGTGTGTGTAAAATACTAGTATTACAGCAATTGGCATTACTGGCCTTGGTTGAGCTTGCTGGTCCTTATACTGCCAAAGACAGAAAATCCTTACTTGGGAAGACTAGACATATAAACAAGCTAAGGAGTAGTTTATTATAAGTGCTGGGAAGGGGACAATTACAGTTATCCCAACTAGGAGATGCCAGGACCTCGCAGCAGGGGCATTTCAGTGCCAGCAATACAGGAGGTGGTCAGGGAGTTGGCTCCTACTGTGTCTTGGCAGAGGCATCAGGACCAGGGATGACCTCTCCATCTGGGTGCCCTCCTAGGCAGCAGAAAAAGCCAGCACTGTCAAAGCCAGCAAGTCAGATTTTGATTCTTGGCAGGAAAGCTGATTTAAATGTGCACTAACCATTATATCTATTCGTATGCATGGACAAGATATTTTTGTTCTGTTACTTCGTTAGAGTGATGGCATATGTATGAGTAATGGCATACAAGTAATAGTAAGGATAATGCTTATATTCATTTTTCAAACCCCAAAGACAGCTCGAAAGATCAGTGCTTACTAACAATGTCACTTTAGGATAAACTATCAGAGGCTTCCTGCTCTGATAGTCTCTGGTGTGTGGCCTCTCTGGTGTGCACCAAACATATACTGTATTTCTGCTACCAGCAAATGTTACTCCACTTCTTAGAATGAGATAATTTATTGGAGTTTTTTTTCCCTTCCAAGAAAGAAAAGGGGACAGAAGGGACACCTGACCTTTCATAGTTCTTTACATCAGTCACTGCAGGGACTGTAATACAATTCCCACACACTGTGGTCTGGTGCTGCCTAACAATTAATCTCGTGTACAGCTGGTGCAGGGCAGCTCTGAAAGGTAATTTGCTTCCAGTGGAATTTTCAAATATGCTTTAAAGTACTTAAGTGTAAAGCTTTGTAAAATGAATAATCCATCACAAATAATTAGAGCTGCCCCTAGAGGAGTTAGACAGAAAGTCAGAAACAGATGTGTCATGCATTTAGCTTACTGGTTATGTGTGGCCAGAATAGTTAGCTTTTCCGATGAAGGCATTGACTTAGATAGTAGTTAGCTATGCCAGAGGGTGTCAATTGGCAATTAGCTCATGTGAAGAAAGGCCAAAAATGAAAGAAAGTATTGAAAAGAAATCAACAAGTACTTTTACAGTATTTCTAGCGTGGAGCCAGGACTTGGTGATCCTTGTGGGTCTCTTCCAACTCAGGATATAATGTGATTCTGTGATTTTCTTCATGATTTTTGTTGTTGTTGTTGTTGTTGCATGCAATATCCAAGTATAATTTGATACTCTTTTGGCACAAAATATATTTTATTTCATTATGTTCTACACCCAATTCCATAAGAGCATTTTGAGAGCACCCACCACAAGAGCATTTTGCTCAGCTGCATGGTTATAATTCCTTCACACTTTTAAATTATTCCTTTATTTTTAGTCCAATGGAAAATAATTCCATTTTTCCCTCAATACTTATTTTAAGCACCATGTTACTCCAAAATATTCCCCCAACCTTCTCCTCTGTGGTATGATTGGATACAAGATTCAGGCTTGGAAATAGTGCATGCAAGGATTTGAGCCTGACTTTCTTTCCAGTACTCTCCTTCCTCTCTCAATTCTTCAAAATCATCAGTAATCCTCAAGGATACCAGTAGATTTATACAGCCCAAAACACTGAATTTAAAGACATGCAAAGAAACTGCAAGGAGACATGCCAATGTTAAAAGTAACTATATGAGGATGTGGGATCAGAAGACTAAAACAAACAGGAGATTTTTCTATCTAGAGGTTTTGTGCAACATGTATCAGCAAATTACAAAAGTGCTTCCTGTGTTAAGTCAGATCAGAAAGGACTAGCTAATTCTTGTGCAGTAATAGTGTCATGCACCATCAATCCTTGAATCTAGGTAGCATAAATCAGCTAGAGGGAGCTCTGTGGTTGAAAAAGCTGGCAGAAAAATCACGTAATATGGTGAAGTGGAAGAGATGATGGTTTTGTCTGTCAGGACCATAAGGAAAAGTTGTCAGGCTATGTTGTGTCCATTTTATGAAATAGATTTCTTAAATATACTGCTAGCAAAAGCAATTCAAAAAAATCACTAGGTTAGCAAATATTTAGTTGAAGGGGTACTAATGGACCATCAGTACATACACCCTGCAGTATTGAAACATTACAATAAACATGGAAGGCAAAAGCTTTGGATATTTTTTGAAACAGAGTAAAACAAAATCTGAAAATAAAAGGGACTTCAAATCTAAAATACCCATGAACAGATTAGCTGTGGTAACACAGGATCTGTTGCCAGAAAGAGGAATCCTCTGGGTGATTGTCCAAATGCACTTATGTTCTGCTAAATCCTTTGCCTTGACAGGCAAGCTGTAGTTTTGTGTCTCTTGGAGCTTAAAGATATATATCCTGAAATACTTAACAGAGAGGTGGTTTCAACTCCTTATAGTAAGCTATGCTTGGAATAGATACACTTTTATTCTTAGGCTTAATTCCAGATTTGGTGTCTTGGAAGACAGGCTTATCTATTTCCCAGACAAAAAGGGGAGATAGGTGAAAGTGTCCTGCAGGGATAATGTAGGGCATGCACAGCCTCCAGTCTCCAACAAAAGTTTCATCTCAGCTGGCAGAACTGGTCTAGGCAGCAGTGCTGTGACTCTAGGGCAACCTGCAGCTGCCCAAACTGTGCTCTAGGCCAAACCCTTCCCAAAAAGCTGAACCCATCCTATTATCTGGTTGATAACAGCTTCAGCTGTGTTAACAGCAGTATGTTAACAGTGGTGTTTAGCTGGTCTTTTTATCTCAGATATGGCAAAGGTCTGAACTTCAAAATATCCATTAAAAATTCAAAAGAACATTTTAAGTGGTGCCTCTCTCCCCCTAGCCTAGTTTTTTAAAAAATATTCCCTGGAGTTCAAACTGAGTGCGCATGTTGCCCTTGGCCGGTGTAGTTATTCCACAACCCAGGGAATTATTTTCTTTCTAAAAGATATTTCACTTCATGCTCTGCATCTGGTCAAAAAAAAAAAAAATAAAAAAAAAATAAAAGTAAAATATACAGATATAGAAAATACTAAAGGATGTTTAATCATATGTAATAACTTCAGTGAATCAACTTCCTGACATTCAAAGGGGAGGGTTCTTTCTTTTAAAAGGTTTTGATTTTTTCTGTTCCTTTAAAGTTGCCTTCAGCATTCAGGAGATGACGTTGAATAGAATCACACTTTGTGATTCCATTGCATCAAGCAGAGAGACACTACATCATCCCTGGTTCGCAACATGGGGCACAGATTTAGACCAGTCACTTCAAGCAAATAGGTGATATTCAACACCATTTGTCTTCAAGACTTGATGTCCACACAAGGCTCATTTTTGAAGTTTTGTTCTTGCTGTAGACCTACAGAATATTTATTCAAAACCACAGCATATGCTTGTTCTGTTTCAAAGTAATTCATTCCACCAAGTCTGGTACATAATTAAAGCAGAATTGCTTAATGAAAATCTATGGGGAGGAAAATAAAAACCAAAACAACAACAAAAAACCCTCAACAACAACAAAACAACACACACAGCTAGTGGGTAATTTGCCCCAAAAGAGCTTGCATTATTGTGGCCCCTCAGCCTGATTATGCCCAAAGTCTTTCTCTACTTGCTCTTGAAAGCACACACGCACCATTCCTGTCCTTGTATAGGCCTAGTTATATGCACTAGATGAAAATTATTTATCATAGCAGTACAGTAGATTAAAAATACTTAGGGTATAATGCATCCCAACCCCCTTTTCCTACCACATTTGTTATGCTAGAAAGGAGGCTCTGAGGCTGGAGGAATGGAGGCTGGGCATCCTGGTCTGAGCAGCAAATTAGGGCACAATCCAGAGCTTTGATGTTTTGAAAACGTAAGCCTGTTGAACTGAGAGTAAGAAACAATAGGCGGACCAATACATGGATAAAAAAAGCTTCACCAACAGAGTGCTAATTAAAAATACATATATCAGAATCTTTTACATAGTATATTGCTCATGTGGGGATCTAAATCTCTCAAAAAGGGCTGTCAGTAACTGTACAGATGATGCAGGACTCTACACTGCAAGTGTTGCAATAACATTGTCACTGGATCAGATGAGAGTGCCCATAAGGTAGCTCAGGTGGGATCTTACAGCTCTAGTAATCCTTCTAGGATTGTAAGTGTCATGCTAGGGCCTGCTAACAGGATGACTACTTCAGCAAGTGCATGATCCTTTAGTATTAGTTACTTTAAACTATCTACAAAGCATAGCCTATCTTAATCGTGCACAAAATACTATCTTACATTACCATTCCTGTAGTTACCATTCCTGCAAATGCAAGTACAGTTTCTACTGATTTAACATTCTTTTATCTATGCAAATTTCAGTCAGCTCCTTCCTCTGCAGCAGGAACTGCCTGGGGGAAGCCCACAGAATCACTCAGTTTCTCCAGTCAGAGGGTTGGCTAATGCACTCCAACAGACTGATAGTGCTTATCCACTGGTCTCTGCCCAACAGGATCTGCCAGAAGTCCTGACCCAAATGGGAACCCAGCATATGGATAGCAGCAGGACCAATTAGGCAGGTGCTTTGTAAGAAATCAAAGTAGGAGTTCAGTCAAGTAATTTGTTGCAAACAATTCACCATCTGTTTTATCCAAAGACAATCTGGGGAGTTCCCCTGACTAAGCATGCCAGGTATGCAAAAAGGCACAGCCCTTGCATTCACAGCCCTTGCACATCCCAGCTACATCACAACTGTTACTACGAGAAAAAAAAAAAAAACTTCCTTATATCACAATTATAAATTATTTCCATGGGTTTTGCCACTCCTACCTTCACAAAGAGTGCAACATGCTTGCATTACTTGCCTTTAATACACTTTCTGCCTCAGAGGTCTAATTTTCATAACAGCAGTGACTGCCCCATTCATCAATTCTCTGCAGCGTTTTATTTCACTGAACACAAAACCTAAATTATTACAAAGCAAATATAGACCAGTGAGTCTGCACACATGCCTATTTGAAAATATAGTGTTTCTTATTTAAGTGCACAGATTTTTCTTTTCCTCTCCTCTCCTCTCCTCTCCTCTCCTCTCCTCTCCTCTCCTCTCCTCTCCTCTCCTCTCCTCTCCTCTCCTCTCCTCTCCTCTCCTCTCCTCTCCTCTCCTCTCCTCTCCTCTCCTCTCCTCTCCTCTCCTCTCCTCTCCCCTTTTTTCTTTTCTTTGCCTTTTGTAATGGGGAGTTTTAGGACAAATAGGAAACATGAAGATGTCGCATTTCTACTTTTAGGGTTTTAGAAACCCTAAACCTAGGAATTAAATCATTTTCTCAATAGTTATTCTGCCCAAGTATTCACACCATTCAAAAATATCTCAAAGGGAGAGGTGAGAGATGGACCTGGAGTGGAGAATTATATGCCATGAGGCTGTGACTAGTGTGGGCCAAAGGCTGATCTCTCAGCACAACCTGGGAGAGGAGAAGGTGTCACCTGGCCACCCAGCCACTTTGCAACTGTGGGAGTAGCATATTTTCATAAAGTCCATCCAACAAAAAGTTAAAATTATTCTGAAAAAGCTGGTGATTTTACCCTCCCATTTATCTACCAAGCAAACACATTCAAAGTATTGCAGACAGTCTAGGTGTCATGTTTCAGAAGTTAGACACTCAGAACTGTCCAGTCTTTGTCTTGTGTTTTTCCTCATTCTTCTGTTTTCCAGGACAGAACGGTAAATTTGATACTTTTCCTGGGTCAAAAAGTTCACAGTCTCTAGATCAAAAATTCACTTTTCCCCACCTAAATTCAGATTTCAGAAATATGTTCTGTCATTTTCCAAAAAGTTTAGTAATTTCTTTTCTTCTTTAGCAAAAGATACATTTCCATCAATACCAATTCTTTCTAAGGTATGTATAATGTACACTTATACAGAATTGGCTGCAAAAAAAATCCAGTGTTTTTTTCAATACCACGTATTGCCACTTCGTGTAGATGTAAAAGATATTTTTTTTTAAATGCCTTTTCTTTAGTGTAAACACTTCAATAAACTTGACACTGTTCTGATTTTTTGAAAGCTATCTTTATATTGGAAAATGCTTTTTACTTTCTAACTTTCCCCAAAGAATGCAGGACCACTAGCTGGTAATTTTTAAAGGAATGCTCCCCTTAAAGGAATGTCCCAAAGTCAGATGGTCCAGGAAAAGAGAAATAGAGTGTTGAATGGAAACTATGTTAGAATGTATTTCTGTTGACTGTAATCTACAAAGAAGTATGGGGTCTGAACTTGAAGGTTCTTAGTGCTGGTTTTAAAAAGCAGTTCCTCAGATGTAAATGTTTCTATTACTAGTGGGTATAATTTTGGCAACATGCATTACAAAGATAGTGCTGTTAATCTAATGTTGTATAACACCCTACAATTTAAGAATTCAGGTCTTCAATGCCATCTTTTATGTGTAGGAATCATGAGTTTGGAAAACAGATGTTCAATCTTGTTATCTGTTGAAATGGCAGGATGTGACAGTTCTTCAGACAGTTCTTGTAAATCCCTATCTTCATTTAAGTATTTAAACTAACCAGAAATGGGAAAAAGGTTGCTATAAACTTAATATTTAGTAGACTGCATGCTGATCTTGACAAAAAGTGCCCATCAGTTCCCACCTTGTATTTAAGACACAGTCCTTTGTCTACAGGAACACTGCTTTCAGTATCCTGTGAGTCCGCTAATATAAAATATATTTCAGAGGAGGAAACTTTGCACTGAAATGATCAAGTCAGTTTTATTCTGGGATTCTTTCAATGGTAAAAAACAGTTACAGACAGTTGAATGTGTTGTCAGAAGAAGAGGAACAACAGCAGAAAGCACTTGTTCCTTGGTATAGATACTTCTGTAGAACTTTCTTCCAATCATGCAAGTGCAGAATAAAAATTCTAGGACTGAAGGGTCTGGATCTGAAAATGACTCAATGTCATGTTTCCTCCGGCATTTTCCCTCTGACAGTAAAAGCACTTCCAAAACTGGCAGGAAGATCGAAGGCAGAAAGGAAGAGAGAAACAGCTGAGGTACACAGTAATCAGCAAGCAATTATACCAAACTTGTTAAAGATATTTGCAGCTATTTTTGCTGGCAGATAGTGTGCAAACAGAGAGGCAATTAGTTACAGAAATTGCTGTATTCACAGAGTAAATACAAATAGGAACAAACATGATGATTTCAAAATCTGAGACATCAGAAAAAAATCTTAATTATATATTCTGTTTTTCAGTGTTCAAAGTTATGCATTTCATAGTGAAGCACAGGAAAAAAAAAAAAAAAAAAAAAAGTCCTCTTTTTAAGCAATACTTAGATTCAGAGACCATATACTGCAAGTGTATGATACACAATGTAATTAAAACATGATTAGATGATTCCTCAGAAAGATGCGTCACCTTATTTTTCAGACAACTGCTCTTTCCTAAAAATATATTTAGTCATGCTAGTCAATTGTGTCTTTATTCATAAAGCAGGACATCTTTTTTTTTTTTTTTTTTTTTTTTTTTCCCCACAAGAAAGAGAAAAACTCAACATTTTCAATCCCCATGTAGAAAGTTACGAATTCAGGAACCTAATGATTATGTAAATATATGTTGCTGCATTTCAAAGAAACAATTTTTGTTTTTCTTAAATTTTTGTCAGAGATTAGTGTCAGTAAGAGCTCTACTATTTTCAGTCAACTTGTAGAGAATGAGCTGTTGAGAAGCCCATAGTGACTAAAAACATGTTTAGAAGACCCATCTAGCAGTTCTAAGAATGGAACTTTTCCATACTGGAACTAACAGTCCTGAAAACCAAACTTCAGTTAAAGGTGAGTTATGTCAGGACAGATAACCAAATGACCCTGTGTCATAAGATTTTGTCATGCAAACTAAAAGTGCATAACAGATATTTGTTGAAGGTCCTGGAGTTGCTGCTCCTTTTCTCATGTTTTCTGTTGCTAGATGAAATACCTAACCACTATGAAAACATAGCCATGATAACATCAAAAAAAAATTGACTTGAAAATAGCTCTTTAAAAAAAAAAAAAAAAGAGAGAGAGAGAAAAAAAAAAAAACTGTGCTGACATCTCAAAGACCTGGGTGGAGAAAATTTTCCATTCACTTTTTGCTCCCCCAAGCAAACGAGGAAAGCCAGAAGTCATGTAAATACATATGTTTGCTTTGGGGAATCACACAGAAAGATAACAGCTTTTGGGGGCATGCAGAAATCCTCCCTTCTGATCCCAAGAAACTTTGAATTGAGTTTCTCACACAGGTCAGAAGGGGCAGTCCAAGGGAGTGAGAAGGTGGAGCTAGCAACCTGAGAGTCCCTCCAGTCAACCAGGCTTCGAGTGGCAGTCAGACACCTCGTGGATGGATTAACCGGATGGTGGCTCATGTTGCCCTGTGCCACAAGTAGCTTTCAGCACACACCTTGAATTCTCCTGTCCATGCTAGGCACATGGAGCTGAAGGAGACCACCCGTGATCACACAGGAGTGCGCAATTTGGCCTTCCAGGTAAGCGTGGTTTCTTTTGCTTTGTGGGGAAGAGAAAAGACTTAAAAACAATGAACAAGGCTTACCTCAGTCCCTAAACAAAGAAAGCGCAATTTCTGCTGTCTGCAGATAGTTTACAACACCTTATATGCTTTGTGCTGATATCCTGCCAAAGTACAATGTTCTTATACAAAAAGCCACAACTGACACATTCAGGAATAAGCTCATCTCACTCCCTTCATCTGCTATCTGGAATACTGATATCTCTGAAAAGTGTCTCACTCCCTTCATCTGCTATCTGGTATACTGGTATCTCTGAATAGTCTCCTGTCTCAGTAATATTTGGTAAGCTGACAGATCTCACAACTACACATCCTGTTTTCCTACCTGTTGTATCAATTGCTGCTTTTTCATGAGGATACTGTTGAAGTTCTGTTGAAGACGAGATCAAAAATTATGCTGCAGACATACATCTCATCAAAGCAATATGTATTAATAACATGAAAACAACAACAACAACAACAAACATACAATCAGAGTAGGGCATATCTTCTTTCTTCCACACATAAAATAAGTATAACTGCATGTTCTGCTCTGGAGAAGAACACAGAGAGGAGGTAAGGAGTCAACACAGAAGGTTCTTCATATTAAGTGCATGAGGGAATGTTAATGAATATTTTAAAAATGCAGATTTCAAAAGCTGAAGCACCAAAAACCAACCAAACAAACAAAAACCTATTAACCAGTCAGTTATCGTTTCTCAGTGCTATTGGCACCCCTGCATTTTCAAAGGAATCAGAGTAGGAATAAACAACATAAATCCACAGCCAAGCCAGTTTGCGGTGCTTTGTTAGTGAAAGTAGGGTGGGCAGGGGAAGGCCTGGTGCTCTGATGCATGCTCCAGTGGTAATGTATCCCTTAATGTCATCCTGCAGCCTTCAATCCTTATGCTGTCACAGAGCTCAGCTAACAGGAAGGACAGCACGTAGTGGGTATGAATATCAGTCAACGCTATTCAAATAATACAGAAAAATGTTTGCAGAAGCTAAGCGTGCAGAATATTTTGTAACGCCAATAAATATACAAGCGCTCTGTCCTAATAATTAAATATTCATTGGGCTATAAAGACACACATACAAGAGACTGATTTGATAATCTGCCAGCTGGGGAATATTTGCGGAATGTAAAGGAGCTAGGGTCAAGTCCCTACTCCAGTCAATAGTTAATAATTCACGCTAAGTGGGACAGCTTCAAGAGGAGACAGAGTGATAACTCTCTTAAAACACGATAGCCCAGTGGTTAGGGCATTCTCCTGGGTAATCACAGTGCCCTCACTGCATCTCTGATTCAGAGCAGGTATCCAAGCAATATGAACTTGTGTCTCTTTCAGTCCAAATGATTGAGTTAAGTGAGAACTTCATCCTGGCTTTGCTTGCACAAGAAACAGGTGCTTAGGTCAGCTTCCAAAATCTGTGCATACAGAGTCACAGAGGAAAGAAGCATCCCCTCTAGCTGCAGAAGCTCAGTTCCAAATGCTGTTGAATAGCCCAAACTGGAAAATATCTAATTTCTCAGCAGTCTCTGTGGAGTACAGAACTGTGACTTGTTAATTCCCTGCCTTGGACAGCTGCTTCACCTGGGCAATGTGCAGAGACCTCAGTAGTTCCTTGCCCACTTGCAGCAGAGGTTTGCAAGAGCATGGACATACCATCTGATTTAAGTAATCTAAATGTAAAATTACTGAGACTAGTCATTAATGAAATCTGTGACTTGAATCAGGTTTTCTGGTTATTTTTTATTTTTTTCTTGGAATATTAGAAGAAGTTAACGTTTACATTTATGCTATTTCTGACTCAGCATATAAATCACTCTCTCGGCAATGTAAGCACAGAAGAAAATAGGTAAGTTTCTGCATAAAGAAAAACAAAAGCAAGCAAACAAACAAAGAAAAACCACTTCATGGTAGAAGCCACTGTGTAGAAGAAACACATCTATTTTTTTCCTATTTTCTTGTATTTGATTTTTTCTTTGACAAGCAGTACTTTTCTTCCTCTGTGATATGGTATTTTCTAGTATATATCTAGTACACTATCTTCAAAACCAAAAAGTGTTCTCAAATTCATTTAAGCCATTTTTAAGTACCAATGGGGGATTGCACTCCAAAAGTACCTTCAGATGTACCTGAGCTGTTTAATGATTAACTTGAAAAGTGACAGAAAAAATCAGGGACAAAGTAAACCCCAGTTAGGTAGTTTGTTTTATAAAGTAAATATGTTAAGAAAACAGCTCTTGATGTTATTACAAAGCAGTTAAATACTAACAAGTGCTGTTGAATGGATTATATCTGAGCTTTATTATGCCAAGAATGATTGGCCTTTTGCCTGATGATGTACAGGGACTCTTAATGGAATGAAGAGGTCGTTAACATAAAGTAACGTGTCTTTCAACTAGTCATGCAAATGTTTAAAGGGGATAACTATTTGAGCTCTTTTAAATTTTACATTGGCTATTGATATTTAAACATAAATCCTTTAATGTTATTATTGAATTTCCACTACATTATAGGAGTGTAAAATTTTTTCAACCAAATTATAGTATACTTTAAAAATCAGTTATCCAATGTTAACCTTCAGAGATGCATCCATGTAGTGTAAAGTTCTACTAATGCCATCAATTACATTTATTGTAATGCTTGATCCTGCAAAATATCAGCTAATACTTGGGAGACTCAGAAGCAACTTTCTTTTCTCATTCAAGTGAAAAAGTAAGTTGTGTTTTTGCAGTAGAGAACTAATTTTCTGTATTCCAAGATAGTTGTGTAGACATAATAAGGAGAAATGCTAACTAGATAAGTGGACAGTAGAAGGCTTCACTCTTCCAAAATAAAGTGGAAGCTTGAGAAAAAGAGGATGAGCAGTGTGGGAACAGTAAAACAAAGACCACAGGTTCTCAGAACATAAGAAAGGGAAAAAAATAAAGGGTGGGGGGGGGGGAGGGGAGGGGAGGGAGAAATTAAAGGGTTGAAAAAAAAATAAATAAACATATATGCGTCAAGTAGCTTGTGAACCTGTAGTACTCAGCCAATGAGGAAACAGGGGAGGTGATCAGGTGTTGGGTAATAGGGAATAAAAGGTTATGATTTATTTATTATAATGTACTCCTAATTGACAGGACACCCATCCATTGTAATCGTGAATAAAATAGCTTCACAGAAGATCCTGTCTGAAGAAAATTATTTGACATTTTTCTCACATTCACAACGTGTAATGGTCTCAAAGGAAAACAGACAGCAAATCCCAAATGTACAGCTGCACTGTATCTCTCACTGATTTTAGGGCTCAGTTACTAGCTGCCATTTGGGTGCATTACAATGTGTAAGTTTCTTGTATTGATTTTAAGACACATAACTCTATCCACACCATCAGTCTGCCCAAACACTTCAAGGCAATGTACCCAGGACAAAACCCCAATGCAAACATTAGGCCTACATGGAAAAGTTACCTGCTTTGGATGCAAACTCATAGCTAGAATAAACACCTTGCTGCATTGTTTAAACCATCAGATTCAGGTTTTTAATTGTTTTGTTCCCTTAAATATGTCATGCAATTTAAGGAACCTGAATCATCAGCAGATACATTATCCTCATAGTCTCATCATTATCCGGAAGACATTCCATGCTAAGTGTGTACACGTCGATGTAATATATTGTGTCTATATCTACAATAATGTCATAATGTACATAGATGCTACAGTATCTCTTGCTTCCAATCTGATTCAGTTAACTTCTCTCTGAGGGTGCTGGCTGGAGGTTCACTGCAGCTTCCCACTGGATTTCCTGCTCACAAATCCAGCTACACTGACAGTAATGCTAACACTCAGATGTTAGCATTTTCCTAGCTTGTGTTCAGCTTCCATTTAAGATGCAATGGTTTTACTTATTTAATTCTGATGATTCAGATATCTGCTAATAATGACATTAAACAAGAAGTCACACAACCGTCAAGGGATGAAAAGAGATGGCTCATAAAGGAGTGGTAATCGGAAGCGGTACCAAAAAAAATGCCCTGACTCAGGGAGGAACTGGGAGTTAGAAAATAAACTAAATACAATGCAAAGGGCAGATAACAGGTAGTAAATATTTATTGTTCACTAGCCTCTGACTGACAGTGTTATGATGCATTAAGCAGTTAGAACCAGTTTTTGTAGCCTAGCACACCATGCTGTTAAGGTGCTTACCTGAGGAAGGATCTCAGATATAACTCTGCCTTTTATGCATGCTGCATAAGGTGCTGCCCTAACAAATGCAGCTTTAATACTCCATTCCATTCAAACAATATATCTATAAAAATGACGTTTATTTCTTGTAGCATTTATCAGCATTCTCCACAGTATCCTAGATACTTAAGTCTGGTTGCCTAACAAAGAGTATATGCGCTGTGAAGAATTTCCTATTTTATGGGCATCACTGTTACAATTTGCCTTGAAAATTATGAAGACATTGCACTATATAACACCATCAGACACAGGCAGGAAACTATGTGGTCCTTTCTCCCATTTTCCAAATTTGCTTTCCAAAAAAAAAAAAAAGTGTTTTCATACTAAGACATACCACTCTGTCTCTTGTAAGAAATAGTAAAAGCCAATCATACCTCTACGTTTTTTTGTATTCAGGCTATGTAAATATTTTTAAGATTCTTGTCTGTGTCAGCCTCTGTGTTCCTGCTTGCCATCAACAGATGTTTTGAATGCCACAACTACAGGGGTCATGTACACTTTGTTATCTTCACTCTTTCAGTTATTCTGAATGTTGCTTTCTGGTCCTCATACACTTACTTGTTCTGTTTCTTTTGTACAGCCAGCTTATGCCAGTCTATCATTAAAACTTTTTTATCCTGCATTTCAAATACCATCCAACTGTCCTACTGGTAGAAGACAGACAACTTAAGCTTTTAAAGAAAACTCTAACATACTTAGGGGTCGGTGAGCCTAATTTACAGTCCATTTCAAAATGTTTCATGAAAATTTAGGCAGCTGAATTTAAATCTGGCACTACACATTTTTTATTTTATCTTTTATTTATCTTATCTCCTGTCTTTGTGATTTGTTTAACCTCACTTTAAGGCAAGGATAATGCCTTATTCATCATTCTGGGACAACACTTGATCCTGCATGCTGAATTTCACAATCTGACAGAAAATTATGAAAACTATGATTACGGATCAAAAATTTTCCCTTTTATTTCAGTATTTAACATTCATTAAAGCTTCTTCAGAATGATGACACTGGTTAATCAGACAGTAGATGTTGGAACACCTCAGATTAATGGTCTTAAGATGCATTGGATATTAAAAGAATAAAAAAGTTTTGAACTATAAATCATGTGACTTCATTTCAATTGACTTAAAGCAATCCACAAAATCCACCTAATCCAACATGCTACATTAAAATGTTTGCTTTTGAAGCATCTGTTTTTCACTGAGTTACTTAAACACAATGTTTCTAGTCTCCAGAGCTGAGGCAATGATCCCCTCTTAAATGTAAAACAGTTAAAGCATCTGTTTGGATTCTCTGACATCCAATTTGTTTAAATCACTACCTGGAAGGGGTGGGAAACAATCTACTCTTGAGTGGATGCTGTTGTTAAAAGTGCAACCAAAAGCAAGTACTAGAAGTACCCTCTATAAAACCAATTATCTTTCAAAACCCCAGGAGGAGATAGGAGGGAAGCTCAAAGAATGTAGTTATTCAAAAAGACTGGTCAAGTAAACAGCTTGTCTACAGGGAAGCAAACAGACATTGAAGGAGCGCAAGTACAAGATGCCTTTGCCATTTAATCAAATATTTTGCAAGGAGGAAACTCTAATCAGTAAAGTACAACAGAATGTGCTAGTTGTATAACACTGTTCATATATGCCAACATTCAAAGTAAATGGATCAAGTCAGTAACCTTTTCAGCATAGCCTGGAGGGAAGAGGGTCTGCCCATCTAACTTGTTCTAATTTGTTTTTAACTTCCTTCTTCCTTACGTCAATGCAGATTGGCTAAGTTCAGAATTGACTTGGCATGTTCCTGGATCTGTGGTCATAACAGGCCACTGGAGATGTGGCCTGTGGCCATGAATACAAAGGTCGGGAGCACCTCTTACAAACACAGGCTGAGAGAGTTGGGGTCATTCTGTCTGGAGAAGAAAAGGCTCCAGGAACACCTGGAGATCTTCTAGTACCTCAAAGAGGCCTTCCAGTACTTAAAAGGGGCCTGCAGGAAAGCTGGGGAGGGACTCTTTGTCAGAGAGCACAGTGTCAGGACAAGGAATAGTGGTTTTAAACTTTTAAAAAAAAAAAAAAAAAAAAAAAAAAGGTAGATTTAGATTAGATATTGGGAAGAAGTTCTTTACTCTGGGGCTGGTGAGGAACAGGTTGCCCAGGGAAGCTCTGGATGCCCCATCCCTGGAGGTATAGCCTGGTCTGGTGGGAGGTGTCCCCTGCCCATGTGCCCATGGTAGGGGGATGGAACTGGGTGATCTTTAAGGTCCCTTCCAACACAAACCATTCTGTGATCTTATAAAAGGCATACCACAGAGAACTTATGTAGTAAATCTAACTGCTGTCTATAAAGACACTCTGAGAGTTTATTTCAGAAGCAATAGAAGTACATGTTGAAACAATGCATTTACTACATATGCATTAATAGATGGCATTGTCTTGAACAAAGGTACTAACATCAGGGGGAGGCCCAAATAGGCCATTTTAGAATTGGTGGGAAGAAGGGACACATCTTTGTAAGCCTTCTAAACCACTCCTAGGGCAAAGGGCAGCACTGCCAGAAGATGTTAGTTTCAATCAAGAAAACAGCAGATTCACATTAGCCAAGCTCCACCCATGACCAAAAAAGCTTTATGCAGCAGTGCAAGGACTTGAACACATTCGTTTTGCACACTGAGTTTTGGGCTCTTCTGTAAGACTAAAGTAAAACACAGAAATGCAAGCATCAGAATAAATCAGTTCTCACTCTACACAGGAAAGGCTTTCAGCTTTTGATGTGAACTGATATAATTTCTGCTCTTGTATCTCAGAATAACACTGAAGACATGGACATTATCCATCAGGACAGTATTGGCGACAGTTCACAGAGAATTAAGAATTCACAAAATGACAAAACTGTACTTAATAATAAGGTATGTTTTTTAATTTTTTCTTCTTTTTCCTTTGGGAGGTAAAATAAATACAGGTATTAAAATAACCTTATGTAAATTCATAAACCACAAATTCAATGTGAGTTGCTGTGATAGCACATCCAATACAGATATTTTAACAAAACATAAATTTGATTTAAAATTCATAAACTTGAAGGGAAGCCAGTTCTGTTCTCAGAAATAAATTAACAACAGATATACAAACAAAACAGAAAATTGATAAGGATACGTAGGATCCAGGAAAAAAAAAATAAAATGTTTTCTAATGCCAAAATGGCTTCGTGCAAGATATAAAACAGGCATCAGAAATGGTAGTCAGAGGGAATACTGGAGACAAGATGTTGAACTATAAGTATTTTCTCCTGTGATGTTGGAAAGAGTCTACCTGGAAACACTGTTTTTAGTGATACTGTCTTTCAGTTATACAGGGTGTCATAGATATTGTTAAATACCTACTCATCCAAAATAAGGGAGATTTCAGAAAAAGGGGAAATATCAAAAAAAAAAACTCAAGCTAGAGGCAACAGCTCTGACTTGTGATAGACCAAAGAAAATAAACCAACCAACCAAACAAAAAGATGAGAATACAATACAAATGACTTCAAAAACATGTTTATTTTGACTTCTTTTAACAGTAGTTTTGTCTAAGCCCACATTGTATGTGGGCCACACTATAAAGGCTGGAGTAACGTTTAAAAAAAAAAAAAAAAACAACATAGAACAGGTATTTTTTTCTAGTGTCATATACTAATATTTCCACATCCACACTTTCCACTGAAAAGGTTCAGCTGAAAACATTCAGCCAGTATTTTGTACAGATATACTACAGATACACTTATCCTCACTGACGTTCTCAGACACACCATGCCTTGAGGCAGAAGACTTTATCTGGGGACTCTGAAGCAGACTGACTTTGCTATACCCTGGTGGTTGAAGTCTATATCCTCCATACAGCGCTTTGGTGACTCATCAAGGACCAAAACCTCCCCAGGAGCCAGTTCTGGCTTTATGTTTGGCCAAAGAAAAAGAGAGAAAATGGTTTGGATCCATTCTCCTTTTCCCTCGTGCAACTGCATGGAGTTAGATACAAAGTGGTTTGATTTCAAATTTTCTAAACACTTTGATTTTTTTGAAATTTCTTTGATTTCAGATTTTCTTTACTCTTTTTAACGTAGACTTAAGAAATAATTTGTGACAGTAAAGTAATAACATAATAATATTCTAGACCAATCTAAATACCTTGTAAACAACATGAAAAGATATGTACTGATGCTTTTTACAATGAAACAAAATTTAAAAATAGTGAATCAATAGTAGAAAAAAATAGGTGACATTCTCAAGACCAATATTCTTTCCCAGCTTTCATCACCCGGAAACTTTATGGCATCCGTGTATTTCACAGAGTCAGGGTGCTGGTAATAGGTGATCCTCCTTCCCTGGGAAGGACAACACATCATGGGGAAAAGGGACAAGGGAGCCTGGTCTGGATAACACAAAACAGGTGGGTTGGTGATGGTGGTAGAGATGGAGGAGGGATGTGTGATCAGCATCATGCTACAGCTTGGAGAGAGGACAAGGTGCCATGGGGAGTGCAGTCGTCTGCAAAACTGGATGCACAGCTCCTCAACCAAAAGGACAACTAACTCCTGATCTATAATACAGGCCTGAGCTTTTTCTATCTACAAAATCAAAAATATGTGATAAGCATTGGCATAACTTGAAGCCCAGGGAAAAAATCAATCAATCAATACCCTTTTCACTCACTGCATCTCAGGTGAGAAGTCCATCTTCTATAGCTACCAGGAGGAGTGCTCCCAACTACCAAAATAATAGCAATTCAGCAGGCAGCAACATCTGTATTTTCAGATTTGCTCTATTTCATAGTTGATACCAAAGAGAGAAAGAAATTAATGTAACATGGAGTGAAGCTCCATGAGTCCCACCCATCCTGCCCTGGAAATTTCAGTTAAGAGGACTGAGAGATTCCTATCTGTGTTTCAGTGGGATTTGTTGTAAGGGAATGAATAGCAATTTCAACGTACATACTCCTACATACCATTTAAATTAGAGGCCATGCATCTGTCCTTTGTCTCTTGCCTCTGAGCTGTTTTGTTTCAGGTTTCTTGCTAGAAACAGTGGGCTTGCCAGGACTGTAAGTGGAGGCCTCAGCTTGGGCAGAAAAGCCAGGCCAAAGGCAGGGTCATGCTCCACGGCATGCTCTGGTATAGAAAAAACAGCCTGGGGAACAGGGCTGGCATAAATAATTGTGACATAGGAAAGGTAAATTCCCACTTCGCCTTCCACTGCAGCAAGCTGCACTGGTTTTTTTCCTCCCTAGAGGTTAGCACATCACCCAGCATGGAAGGAAAGCACTGCTTGCTTTTGTGGCAGTCTCCAGCATGGAGCACGACTGGTCATGCTGCTCCAACTGGGTGTTAAAACCAGAAAGCAGGACAGCAGCAAGGCACACAACAGTGGAGTTGCTGTGCTGCCTTCAGTTGCCAAAGAGCCCCATGGCTCATCAGCCCCTGGGTCCCCGTCGACCACAGGCCCTGCCACAGAGCCTGCACATGGCATGAGCACTGAGGTACACACGGGTGGGACAGGCACGATTGGGCCTCTGAGCAGGATAGTGCCACTGCCCAGCAGTGTCAGGGGAACCATGTGGCTTCCATATGCCATGAGGATGGCCACCAAGCATGACAGAGAGAGCCTGATGCTTGGTGCAGCATTGGAACAAAATTCACAGTGGTTTTGGCAGAGAAATGAGAACTACCCAGAAGATGTAAGTGTTCAGAATGAGAGATTAAGAGAAGAATTTTGTGGTATTCCTGATAAGAAACTGCCACGTTAGACTACAAATATATACTTCAAGGTAAGATTAGTAACCTAAAGTTACTAATTAAGGATAGGAAGAAAAATGGGTGTTTTCCTACAAAGGGAGAACCAGGTACAAAACAGCAATACATTTTGGAATTTGCTAGTATGTAGTGAAATAAGCTTTTGGGCAAAGGCAAGGTATCAGTACAAGTGCCTGTTTTTGAAAGCCATGTGAATCCAGATTGCCACAAACACCCTGCTTGCCTGCCCATGGGCCTGGAGACAGCAGGCCCCCAGCATCCCAGGCCTTGCCAGGACACAGAGGCCCAGTCTGCCCTGCATGCAAAAGCTGTGGAGACATACCTCCCCCTCCCCCCCCCCCCACCTCCAACCTGCCCCATGCACAGCATAGCCAGCGGAAAGCAAAATGTGCAAGTTTTAATGAATTTGTAGCTGAGATCACACTGTGCTTGTTCAAAATATGGATGTATTAGGAGACAGACTTATGTGGAGCAAAAAGATATATCTCTGATGAGAATGTGCTGTCAGGACAAATTTCAAATTTCTGTTGCTTTTTTAAGAAGTAAATTAATTGACTTAGCTAATTGTTTAAAATACAACCCCCCTAAAATTTAACCATTCTCCATAAATAAAATTTCCATTCAACCATATTAAGGTTTGGCAAACAGAGAAGCAACAAAACCAGGCAGCCACTAATATGAAATATTGAGCGATCTCAGCACTTGAGGGTGACAGAGCACTAGCACAGGTTGTCCAGAGAAGTTGTGGCGTCACCTTCTCTGAAGATATCCAAAACCCTCCTGGGTGCCATCCTGAAAAATATGCTGTAGGTCATCCTGCTTGGCAGGAGGAATGGACTAAATGATTTTCAGAGGTCCCTTCTCCCTTCCAGCCTCAGCCATGTTGTGATTCTGTGATCTGGTCAGTAGGCAACCATACTAGCATTCACTCTTCTAGCATATACTAGCACTTATACTAGCATAGTAGCAACCCTTAGCATTCGCTCTTCAGTAGGTATGCAATGCTAATTTGTACAGGAGCCTCTTTAACTCCAAGTAACACTAGAGGGTTTTTGTCCTTTATTTTCTCTTCCAAAATTGTGTGAAAGTCTTGGAAAAGTTTGTAACTCACAACACTGGTGAGTTGGAAGTCATGGTCTAACATGATAACTAGCATTTGCCTGCTAGTTATCACAGCACTGACAGCAGAAAGGAGAGTTAGAGCTGTGCTCACAATGCAGAAGGAAGTCTTGTGACTGCTTCAGCCACCTGCCTGTGGGGATTTCTGTTTTTCACATTACTTAACAAGCGTGCACCCTTCTCACAGCATTGGTACTGATCTGTTTTCCAGGAGGATGAATATGTCAATATTGAGAGTGATCTGCATGAAGACAAACACGACTCAGCAGCTGAGGAACAACCACACTTAAAAGGGTAATGTCATTTGGATGAGTAAGTGTTCTATTCACTTTATTCCAGCCTAAGCAATCAGCAGCCGGTGTTTCTGCATCTGGAGCAACAGCTCAAAAGTTTACAGCTGTGTCCCTGTGCAACACAGACTTTTGTATCACAATTTGGGTAATACAGAAACGCATTGTATTTTAAAATATTATACCTTTCAGCTGACATATGATTATGGAACACTTCTAAAACATTGCAAATTAAAGGAGCAATTTTACTTCTTTTTAAAATTAGCTATATGTTCAATATTTCTGTAAGGGCATTTTTAAAAGAGGCCTTAAACAGTATGCTCTTGCAGGAAGTGCAAGATTCACTATTGTCAGATTCACTACTTCAGTTTACATAGCTAATTAACCTATTTACCCCCCTGCAAATTATGAGATTAATAGATGTAAAAAAAAAAAAAAAAAAAAAAAAAAAGATATTTTGATCTGTTAGAAATTTTACATTTCATTAGCAGTAGCAGTAAACGACTACACAGTGAAAGTACACATTTTACTTGGGGATTGGTATTTTCTCAAAAACTACAAACCCTGTATAAGAAATTCAAGAATATGAGATAGAATACATCAAATTTTATTTTCATCAAATTTTATTTTATGTTATAACATATTATTACTAATTATTATAATTATTAATTATTATTATTTTATAGTAACATTAATTAATGATATTATATATTAATTATTTGTAATTAATATAATTATTATTCATATTGCATTTTTATTTTCATCAATTTTTATTTTAATGTCTTTAATGTCTAAAATATTTTTCTGTCATATTGAAACTTCATATAAATCCCCATAGAAGTCATACTTAATTTTTCTGCTGATTTCTATTTTTGCACTCTATTATGCCATTTCAGCTTTGAACCTACATTTCTACTATATGATTCTAGGAACTGACTTGCTCCTAAATAGGAGTTTCTCTAACTCAAACTGAACTACTTGAAATGATCTCATGCCTGTAGAAATGATACACTTATAAACAGAAACAGTAATTTTGGTGACGTCATTTATGCTTCTGAGTTGCACTGAGAGAACTTTAAAGACTCCTTAATATGATCAGATTTGCTGTTGACATCATATTACTAAGATACTGTTTCAAAGTTTAGATATCACCAGAATTTTCTCTTGTTTCTATTCTGTGTTCTTTGGCAATTTTGTCATTCCTGTAGCAGTATGTAACATGAAACGATTTCTTGTTTAAACACTTTGGGTCCTCTCTACCAAAACAAAAGGTTATATTTGATAGATCAAACACCAGAACAACTTACTAAGAGTCACCAGTGGCAAGTGACACCACTTCTGGGTGTCTACTGGGTGTCTACCCAGAAGTAAATTGATAGCACAGGCAAATGTTGGCACAGAAGTGCATGTACAAAGTCTTCCCCCTTCAGACCTTGGCCTCTGCCCTGAGAGAGGCAGAGCTGGATCAGAGATGAAATAGTCATTTTCATAGAATGGCTCAGGTTGGAATGGTTTTTGACCATCAAGTTCCAATTCCCCTGCCATGGGCCAAGGTGCCACACAGTAGATCACGGTGCCCAGGGCCTCATCCAAGGTCTTGAACACTTACAGGGATGGGGCATCCACAGCTTCTCTGGGCAACCTTTTCCACTGCCTCACCACCCTCTGAGTGAAAATTTTCCTCCTAACCTCTAATCTAAATCTCCCCTCTTTTAGTCTAAAACCATTTAAAACCTTGTCCTGTCATTATCTGACTAAGCAAAAAGTTCCTCTCCATCTTTTTTATAAGCACCCTTTCATTATTGAAAAGCTGCAATAAGGTCACCTCAGAGCCTTCTATTCTTCAGACTGAACACCCCCAGATCTCTCAGCCTTTTTCATAGCAGAGGTGCTCCGGCCCTCTGACAAATACTGTATGTTTGTCATTTATTTTGTTTTATTTGTACTTCTGTGGAGACCCAAGGCCTAACAGAGTTAGCCCTCAAAGGGCTTTACCTTTTTCCTATGTCCCCTTGTTCTTCCAACAGTAGAAGGTATTATGGCCTTGAGCTGCAAAAGCTTTTTGCAGACTGGAAGCTGAAGACCACTTTGCTCTATTTTAATTATATTCAAGCTACTGCTTGTCCTGTGTTGTTGGATTTGTTCTTGGGGTCTAAGTTTATTTTTATGTTGAGCACTTGACAAGGCAACAGTAGCTCTAAAAGCATGCCCTAATGTGATTTAATGTATTCCTTGTGTCTGGTTAAAAGAAGTATTCACAAAGTGCCCCTTAATTTCAAATGCATCGTTGATTTCTTTCAACTGAACAGCTTGTGATCCGAGACACAAAACCTTTGAAAGATCAGTCTGGATAACAATGATATGCAATATGCACAAGGTGGTAGCATTCACTTGGAGAGTACATGCAGACCAGAACAAGGATTTCTGAGATGCAAAATGAAAGGGAAAATAGTTTTGGTATACAAATATGTTTCACATTAAAGTTCTCTTTTAAATGTACTTAAATAAGTGTGTTTTTGTGCTTTTTCAACATCTATTAAGTAAAAGCCATCAGCAGTGTGCTGCACTTTAAGCCCCTAGCCTTTAACAAACAGTGTTTATTTAGTAAAGTAACTGGACTTCATTAGGAAGATGATTTTTTCTGCCACCTTTCAGAACAGAGCTGTACATTTATAACATATTATGCCTGAATTTTTAAGATATGCTGATATCAACATGATAACCACTAAAAAAAAAAAAAGGAAGATATTAGATTAAATAAGAAATTATAAAGAATTGTAATCTTAAAATAATGATTTAAAATCCCAAAGAACTCAAAAGACATAGTAATGGATAATAGCAACTATTTTCTCCTTTTTTTCTCTCTTTTTTTTTTTTCTTGGTGGAAGAACAATAAACTTGATAAAGTCACTCTGGCTTATTCATGCCAGTGTCTTTCATTTCTACATTTTTTTTTTCTTTTCCTGTTATATCTGAGATTGAGTGGCTAACCTAATGTTCTAAAAAGTAAAAGCAAAGAATTATTATTTGTGAAGTAAAAGGAATTCCTAGGAAAACAAATAAAAAATAAACAAAGAAAACCTGAAATATAAAAAGCAATTAAGATTTCTCAGAGATCCTGTTACTCTTTGAACTGAACAAGTGTTTTTGTTCTCTGCTGAGTGCTAATATAAATTAATATTTCTCTTTTTTTTTTTTAAGTGCAGAAAAGTAGAGTATTCACGCTGAATTTCAGCATGCATCTGACCCCAGCTACAGCTAGTTTCCCAACAAATACAGTCTGGATAATTACCTACTCTAAACCTATCACAGTCTTTGTAGACATTAAGGCTATGAGGCACCACTTTACAGAGACATAAGCTATAGCCGTGATTTCTTTTTCAGCTTGAATACTGAGGCACTTATTTAGCTAAAGCTTGTGTAACTAAAATACACCCACATCATCAGTATATTTAACATCGGAAATCTGTGCTGAATTAACTTTCTATTTCCCTAAATCTCAGGCTTCTTCATGAAATCACTATGTGTTACCCTTGGTGAGATTAGAAAAGAACAAAAATTAAGTATTTTGTAAGTGGAAGAATAGACACTAGGAAAGGACATGCAAATATTAAAAATCATTTCATCTTCCATGAAGTGATGAGTCTTTGACTAAAGGTTAGTGTAAATAACAAATAAATTTTCAAATCCAGAAGCATCTGTTAACACTATAATGTTTTAGATTGATACTGGTTATTTTGCATCCACAAGTGCCGATGGAAGCTACATGCTGTAAGACACACAAACCCTTTAAAATTATTTTTTTTTCTAGGAATGTTATATTTTCATAGGAATGTCACACAACTATTTTTTCAGCCTTCCTTCAAACCTTCTCTAACCTACTCCCTTGGGCCTTTGCAACTATAGCAACACTACTCCACACAGCAAAGCTGTGTTGGCTGTACTAACAACCTTTGTGATCTAGTAATGGACACAGAATCTTTATCTACCTATCTAGTCTGCACTAACCTTGTAAAACAGGCCTCGTTGTGGAAGAACTGTATTGTGGAGGCTGGCATAACTGGCCTACTAGCTTCAGCCCTCCAGATTCTTGACAGACTGGCCCATTAGATAGCTGGCAGATTTTCCTTTTTACTTGTTTAACATCAAACAAGAGAATTCCCGCCCCCCCAAAAAAAGTTTTGAAGATATCAAAATGATTTTCTTTGGCACTTAGGGTTCCAAATTTATCTCTTACTGTGGTGAAGAATACTCCAGGGAGAAATTTTTGTCAATTTAACCTGATGTTCCTGGGGAAACTACCTTTTTTATCTATAGCTCAAGTTTGTGTTCTGTTTGTTTTTCACATTTTCCTAGGTCTTTAGAAAAGAAATATGATAAAGCCTGTGATTTTTGCAAGAAACATAAAACCAGAATTAACTACGTGATCTATGGAATATTAATAACAGGTACAGTATATTACATTTAGTGTTGCTGAAGCCTTACTTACATACCTATACAAGGTTGTAGATTATATTTTTCTTGTATCAGATACAAAAACTCTTGACTGTCTTAAAAAACGCATTTGAAAGGAGGTAAAAGTGAATTTAGTCCCAGAGAAAGTTCCAGATTGCAAACCTCCACTCATTCCCAAATATAACAAAACCAAAATTTTGCTACACTGCTCCTCTAGCATGTTTTAACTCTGACTAACTGTTTTTCAGGGGAAAAAAGGGTAGTTCAGTCTCTATGTCTACTCAATTACTAGCCCTCTTCAAGAAGCTAGTTAAATTACAGTGTTAGGAACTTGCTCAAATCGATGAAATCACTCTAAAAAGAATCAGGGACCAACCTGGATGGAGTGTAAGTCAGCAGGCTAGAAATTAAAGCTTTCTGCTCTGACCCATATCACTCAACACCTACAGCAAATGTCTGCTTTAAGCAATGCTGTGTTGTATGTCAGCATGTAGTGCAAAGTCATTCAATTATTCTTGTTTGTTACTTTCCTAATTATTCAGTAGGCTGGTTTGAAACTGCCAAATGACAAATGATTAATAACTACTTTATGAAATAAATACATAAACTGCTTTTAAGCTTCCCAGTTACTTCAGAGAGCCATCAAATCAGGCAATAGGCAAATGCTTTTAAATGTTTCTTCAAATTTTATTGGATAAAATCATCCTCTTGTGAAAGAAGAAACAAGATCTATTTTCTTTAATTCACTACTTTTACACAGGAAAAAAGCAGCTATATAGATGTGCAAAGTGATTGATGTAATTTATATGAACTTGACCTGGCCAAAGTATATATATTCTGCTTCTACAAAAGAAAGTCACCAAAGAACAGTTCACCATTTTCCAGCAATGCAGTTTCATATCAATGAACATAAATAACAACACTATTTATGAAAGCCGAATTTCTCAATAGTTAGGCCAAGAGTCAGTAAAGCACTCAAGGCACTCAAAAGATAAGCACAGGCCTGACTTTAACCACATCCTTAACTCTGAATTTAAGATTTGATTCCGTTTTCAAAGAGACCAGACCTAACTGACATACGTGTTTTTGTTTCTGTGGCAGCTTACGTGGCAGTAGTTATTGCGGCCTGCAGCTTGAATTTTCAGAGGGCCTTTCCTCTCCTCATCATTACTGTCCTAGCTGTCTTCTTCATCTGCTGGGATTTTTTAGTAGTGAAGTATGAAGACAGAATTGCTGCATTTTTTTCTCCTGGAGAAAGATATTTGGAGAAACAGTGGTTTTGGCTGAAATGGTAAATATGAATGACTACGTACTTATACAACAGAATAAAGTGTTAGGTCAATTTACCTTTAAATCTTTCTTTAAACTTATGGCCCATAAGCACCAGAAGATAGATCAATCATAAAGAAAATGCAATAAAACCAAACGATATTTGAAGAACAATTATTTTTTTTTCCAGTTTGGAGATGTCAGGCACACCCTTAATATTTTAATGCAGTAGTCAGACGTCAAGAATATTTACAGGAAGAAAATGCCTGCTGTATTCATTCTACAAGCCAAAATGTGTTATTGTTGGTTGTTCAGAGAACTGAAGTTTGTTATCTAAGCACTACTTGTTCACATACCCCCACAGCAATGATCTCTAAGCTTTTTTACTTCAATCTTCTGGAGTCAAAACATACCAGCTACATTTGGTGTCATACAATCTTATTTGGGATGGTAGGCATTTATCCAGCATAAAAATGGTAGATATTTAGATATGGTTGCTTTTTATTCCAAATATTCCTTAGCAGTTAGTTATCAGGAATATTTAACACATAACTGGAGTGTGAAAGGAGGCTCACAGAGGTTCCAAAGGCCAAAAAAAAAAAAATCCTTAAAAAGAAAATGAAAGTGGTCAGTCACCTTTGCTCTCAGTTACATCACCTTCTCTCAGAGGAAGAAAAAGCTGTAAGGAAGAGTCATTCTGGGTTCAGGCAAATGAACACGAATCTTTTTTTTTTTATTTAAGATTTTTATATGGTTTTACCCCAGGAGCAGGAATTTCAAAGAAAGATGCTATAAAGGTTGTAGTCCTTCTGCTTCTGAGTCACGTTAGAGAGCGATTGCACACGAGTACCTATGTTAGACAATTTGGCAGCATCTCTAGGGGAGAGGAGGAGCACAAAGACCAGTAGACCTCTGATGGGCAGGTGGGACAAGTCAGGGTCCATAAGTGCTGTATTATGCAGGCTGCAATCTGTAAATGGTGTGTGTCAGATTAAATGCTTAACTGTAGGTCACAGATTCCAGCAAGAGACAGAAAATCTCTCAGGTGCAGAAAGTGTTGTTTAGCATTGCAATGGACAAAACATTTTGTGGAGCTAGTTTGCAGTATTTTTGATCCAGGCCTAAAAACAAAATTTGGGTATCTAGGTACCACTGATATCACTGGAAGCTAAACAACAGTTAGACACAACTAACATGAAAGAACTGGGGCTGTGTTTAATCTTTCTCTCTGTAAATGGGATGATGTATTTCCTTGTCCCTCAGACTGTCATTGGGATAGTTACCCTAATAAGGAAACCAGACACAGTTCTATGTTAGCGGGGACCATAGAAACACTAAACACAGATGTGAACAGTGCTCTCGTTATTGTTTCTAAAATGGCTAAAATTGCTATGACTAAAAGATATTTTTTAAACAGATTACAGCCAGTTGCAAAGTAAGTCAGTTTCATAGGCCCACCAGTTAAACTACAGGATATAGTTGAAATGAAATGAAATGAAATGAAATGAAATGAAATGAAATGAAATGAAATGAAATGAAAACCACACGATTAGGCTGACCTGCCCAGATCTAAGAAATGAATCAAGAGAGATGACAGGAAGGGAAAAGGAGGATAGAGTGAGAAAAGATTTTCATTTCATTTAACAGAAATAATGCTCAGACAAAAGTCACTTGTGTTTTATTGTTTTTTTTTTTTTTCCCACACTTTGACTCTGGGGACGTGGTCAGAGAACAATTCTAGATGCCAGCACGGGATGTTGCTGTTAGAGTAGCATGAGTAGCACAAGTAAAAATGATTTCCTACTTATGTTCCTGCTAAACATTTCAGCTTAAAACGTGCTCAGAGCTCTCATTCATAGACATATGTAAATGTAGAGGTGACAGGGGGAGAAGGAATGTCTGGTCTCCTTCACAATGTTACGCCTGGCACTTTCTCTTGCAGGGTGCTGTGTGCAGCTCTTATCATAACTATCATCCTCTGGCTTGTCTTTGACACAGCAAAACAGGGATCCCGCCAGATGATCTCTTTTGGTGGGCTTGTGATGTATGTTGTCTTGATGTTTGTCTTCTCCAAATACCCAGCCAGAGTGAGTATCTAGTCTACTTTGGTTTTTGAGTTTAATGTCTCAAAACTATTTCCCTACGCTGGTGTTGAGTTCAGTAAGAGTAACTGAAAATCTATGAACAGCAAAACTTAAACTTGTCAGAGCACAGTGACACATTTCACTTCTGAAGAAAGCCATTCTGCTCTGACATCTTGGGAAGCAGACGTGGGGCTGTACTGGCAGCTGGCTCTCATTTTTCTGGGAGGCTACATCCTGTCCTATGTACTAGCACTTCTGTGGATGGGGATGTGTTTGGTCCCAGAGCATCATGGCAAGGCTAGGCAGTTTGCTCTGTGCCTCAACCACAACAGGCTCACCACAGCTCCCAAGATGTCACAGGTGCTTGTATGAATACATTATTGTCATATCAACACAGATTAAGTGGAACTGGAAATGGGTTCCTCTTCTGTGGTTCTTACTCCCTCTTAAGTTTGATTCATACTGCAGATGCCAAGCTCAGTCCTCAGATTTCATTTACATGTTCCCATAGTCTTGTTGATGCCATTTATTTTAATTTTCCAGCTGAGCTATCCACCTTAATGCCCTGCATTACTGTGATACTACAACGGAGTTAATTCAGCCACCACACCTCTCACCTCAGCTTTTATCCCTGTGTGTATGCCAACCACACAGTGTCTGCTTTTACCGGTTGTATATTAATCTACTAGGTCATCGAGTTTCACCAACATTTTTTCAACACTCCTACCTCTGTGCTGAGGATTTGCTTCACAGAAATACCTCCCTCAGCATGGACTGGTGGCCCTGCCACTCCCCACCCTTTACAACTGCTACTGCCTCCAGCTGAGGTGAAAACCTGTATGGTCCAAATGCTTTGTGCTCTCAAAGGGGTTCTCCTTACACCTAATTGGCTTGTGTTATTCAAATATCATCTGAGTAAATTAGCGAGTGCCATCTCAGCTCTTTGCCTTGTAAATTTTCAGATTTAGATTTGGTGTTCACAAAACAAAGATGTTTTCTGAGGCAACAGAGCAGAAATCTGCAGTATAGTAGAGGGACTGGTCACATGCTGCCACAGTTTTTCCTGCAACTGCATTCATATCATATGAATTGCAATAGCCAACACTAAGTAGCTCTCAACTAGCCAAGCTCTTTAAAGCTGCAGAAGATGAATGTAGTTGAAATTACTTTAAAAATAGCAAAGTTACCTTATTCCCAGTCCAGATATTTGAAGAGTCCCTATGGTTAGTTACTTTTTTCCAATGTTCCCATTTCAGTAAAAAAAAACAAAACAAAAAACAACCCTGTCAAAGTAACACTTGTTTGTTGCCATCATGTATGTTTATTTGTTTATTTAATCTTTAAGCTTTATCTTTATTAAGATGATATTTCATCGTTAACACAAGAAGAACAGTTTCTCCTGTTCTTTCTCCTTGTTTACCTGCGCCCTGTAATTGTGAAAAGAACATGTTCTTACTTACCTAGACAGCTTTTCAGCAACTAGCTCAGATAGAGGCAACCACATTGCAGACCCTTTGAGCCCCCTTGAACATGTTTTGACAGCTGCTGCTACCCTGCAGTAAGCCAGACAATCCCTACATTATTTTAACAAACATCTAAAGTATATTATTATGTATTCAAATAACAAATGGTTTCTCTCTTTTTTTTTTTTTTTAATTATTTTCATTTTTCTGTCCATCTAGGTTGCTTGGAGACCAGTATTTTCAGGAATAGCAATGCAGTTTGTTCTTGGGATTCTTATTCTGAGGACCAAAGTGGGGTTTGATGTATTTAATTGGCTAGGAATTCAGATCCAGGTAAGCTACTGGACAAAAACATTTACTTTTTATATCATTTTCGGTCTTAAGACTCTTACATAGCAGTCAGGCAATGCAGTGATCCATTTGCCCTGGGATGTTTCCCCAGCTGAGAAAAATTGAGATCTCAGAGTGGTAGTTAACAACCTGAATTCAATCTTGTCGTTTCTGTTTTGCCCAATTAGCACATTATCAACCTTGTGGGACAGGTTGATAAGTAATGACCAGAGTACTCTGTTTGTTAGTGACTCTACTTCCCTTAGATTAAAATCATAACTTGCATCCCTCCAAACACACAGAAAAACTAATGTTCCATGACACTTATAGAAACTCTTAGACTTGGTCCAACTCCAAAACATCCTTCTGATAATGCTGCTGTGATGAAAAGCCTTGGGATTTAGCAAGGCAGAACAATCATTATCCTCAGAATAGCCCAAGGTCGTGGTCACAGTGCCATTTCATAGTTCTCACAACACGTAAAAAACTAAATTCAAGTACAAGTGGCAAAATTCACAGTTGGGACCAGACAAAACAGCTTGCTGCAAGCAGTAAGGGATCTTTAGGGAGGAGACAGGATCCTGCCACAGGTGTCTCTACAGCAGTCTGCAGGTAAAATTTCTTTTTTAAAAAGGCAATTGCTGAAAGGTAATAATTAAGATAAATCCAAAAAGCAGATCAGAGAGTACCCACTGAAGGACATTCAGAGTTTCCACCCCAGGGATACTACTGACACAACTGTTCTTCACAGTACAGATAATTAAGTGCATTTAAATCAAGACAGTGCAGAATGTACCGTTTCCGTGAGGGAGTGAAGGCACAGGTCTGACGTCTGTCTGGCTGCTAATCTGCAAGCAGCAGGAGTCATCTGGGTTTTGTCACCAGATTCTCAGCCTCCCCTTCCAATTTTGACTGAAGTGGGTCTAGTGCCCCCTTTTGTTAGCTCCGTATAGTTTACAGCTACTCCTCTCACAACTCGTTACCCTGGCTATTACATTTCCGTTTTAAACAGAATCATTAATAGCATATGTTGTCAACAGGAGTATAAAACTGCACCACAATACCAGAAGTAAAAAGTAAAAGCTTCTTTTATGACAGCTTTTGGCTACTCTTTTCACAACTCACGAGTTCAACTGTTAAATTTAAACTGTAATTTATTGTACATATTAACATTAAGGGAGTATAGGAATACTCCATAATATCAAGATTAAAAAATTCAGTTTTATTTTATTATAGTTTATTGCCTTTATTTTTTTGGGTGCAACAGGAAAACTTGCACCGTGCTGTTCATCTACACAGTTTGAAATAATCTGCATTCATAGAAGAACAGAGCAGAGACCCCTGATTCAGCCAGACACAGTCAGTTAAGCCTGTACCCATAAAGAGCAGAGCACAAGCTCCTTGGACCTCACCTGATAGCTGCGGGAAGACCAGCAATATTTGCATAATTTTTATCTTGGACATGGACTAGCAATATTTGCATATTTTTTATCATGGACATGGAGCCTATGACTAATTTCATTTGCTTTCTCTTTGTAGACTTTTTTGGAGTACTCTGACACAGGTGCTAAGTTTGTGTTTGGTGAAAAGTATACAGATCATTTATTTGCTTTTAAGGTAAGGAAGCTTTTATATATACTGTATAGACAGGCAACAGAGAAAGGAAGCGTATGTTTGGGAAATATATATCTTCTGATACCAGTGCAGTAACCATACAGATCAGCTAAGAGGAAAACTCTTCCTTATTCTACTCTGAATAGATATTGTGGGAACCTTCCATATCAGGGATTGTAGTGATAGGACAAGGAGTAATGGTTTTAAACTAGGGTAGATTTAGAATAGATATGTGGAAGAAATTCTTTAATCTGAGGGTGGTGAGGCGCAGGAACAGGTTGCCCAGAGAAGCTGTGTATGTCCCACCCCTGCGAGTGTTTAAAGCCAGGTTAGAAGGGGCTTTGAGCAAGCTGGACTAGTGGGAGGTATCCCTGCCCATGGCAGGGGGGTTGGAACTGGATGATCTTTATGGTCCCTTCCAACCCAAACCACTCTGTGATTTTGTGATTCTATGATAAAGCCCTTCATTTATTGCCAGGCACTGAGTGAGATTACACGTGTTTAGTACAGTTACAGCAACTTATATTACAAGTATACAAGACTCTGGAACATGCTTCTACAAGGACTCCTCCCTGGTCCTGCTGAAACAAATATTATCTCAAGCCTATCTTTCCTCCCCCCTCCACAAGTAAAGTTGCTATACTATGTTATGTTGTTATGTTGTACTATCCTAAAGTGCTGTGTAGACCACTGCCTCACAGACCTCGCTCCTGTAGAAGTGGAGAGCCTCCTTGTATCCATATACTAAGTAGAAGTGGCCCATGCATAAGCACAAAGAATTGCATTGAGTCATGTCTGGCATTCATGTGATCCCATGGAGATTCCCCTGCTCTCCCTTAGAATTTGTAGGGAAAATGCTGTAAAACATCTCTATGTTCTTCACCATGTAACGGGATGATGTCTGGTTTTGTTCCCACATAGAGTCCATGCCATGACACTTACTAGTCTGGAATCAAGAACATTTATATGTTCAAAATAACATCAACAACAACAAAAACAATGCAGAATGTATAAGGACTCTACTAGGGACCATTCCTCTGATCAGACAGAGACTGCTGTCATGAACTTCAGATGTCTGACCATGGGCTTACAAAATTACCTCTTTCTTGCCTGAATGTGGTACTCCAAACTAGATATAGACTTAGCACTATCACTTCTTAAGAATAATAATAATTTTTAAAATGTTATCTATAAAATATGCTGTTATTAAGAATACTCATAATAATTTAACAGGAAAAAAAAAAAAAAAAGAAGCATTTCAGCAAGGAATAGAAATTACATTTTAATTACAGTATTTTCTCTTCCTTTTGTTTCACTTTTCAGTCTTTTCTCACCTGTACTCTATTAAGCAGTCAAATGGCAACTTGCATTCATGATTACATATTTTGGGTGTGAAATGATTTTATCCCTAACCCCAACCCAAATGCTATTGTCCTGTGTTTCTGCACAGTGCATTCTGAATATGATTTTTCAAGTTAATTTTATAATGTTTCTGAGATGATGCAAAACATTTTGCTGACTAAAGCCATAACTATCGACCAGACTGTCAAAAGTTTGCTTCCATGTATGCAAACATCCACTAGTTTTACTGTATGTGGAGTTTCTAGAAGATGATAACAAGCACAAAAAAAAAAAAAAAAAAAAAAAAAAGAGTTGATTTTCAGAGCTGCATATGTCTTGGTATAGGAATATGTACAGTAAACAGAGTGGCAGATAAACACATCGCATGACAAAACATCCTCCATCCTCTAATTCTGTAGGAAGAGATTTCTGTCTTTCTACAATGGTCATGATGGTCATGAGTGACAGCCAGCCTATTATCTCTTGAAACACTTGTCACTTTTTTAGACATTAAGATGGTCAAAAATACTTTTGTGTCTTTCAAATATTTTATCAAATCTGCATATAGTGCTGAGCTGACCAGATTTTGACCCATGATTATTCCAAAGTGTGTTCAAAAAATGAAACCTCTCAATCTTGGCTTAGCTCAGGAGAGGGAGTAAACAAGTAACAGTACCTCTTTGCAGAAAGCTATCAGAGCCCAATCACATCCATATTGCATCCTTAGAAATAAGCAGAGACACCTCAGTTTTCTGCTGTGTTAGATGCATGTGGCTTCCAGAGTAGACATATCCCCCACAGGCATTCTGGCAAGTCCCTCTACAGCCTTTGTGCCTTTTAGTCACAGAAACACTAATTAGTCATAGTCATTAGGGTTTTTCACATGCATGTTTGTGTATGCAGATGCAGAGTTTCAGAGTTCTGAAAAAACTTGCCCACATAAACAAGCTAATGCACATTGTTTTACTGTAAGAAAAAATACTCTGAACTAGCAGAAACACTCTTTTAGGTCTATTACTAAGTCTGGTGAGTGCGATCACACAAAGTTTCTCTTGCGTTTATCACACTTGAGTAGTCAAGTAGTTGGACAATACCTTAATATTGAGTCATCTCCTCTGTTGACTACAAAAGGCAAGGTTTGCTTCAAGAAGCAGGGAGTTAGGCTTCTAAGCCTAGATTTCTAGTGAGATTAGCAAGCCATATAAATGTAATTCTAAGGAGATCTTTCATATCAGTTCTCAATGGAAATATAATGGGATTTTTCACAGTGCTCATTAAATTTATTCATTATTACATTTTTCATTTAACCAACAAATGAAACACAGCTAATTACAAATAATATTGCACCACTACCTCCCCTTGCCATGCAGGTATTCTTACATACACAATGTATGTAGATGTCCCATAGTTAGAGAGGGAAGTTGTTCTTAGATTCCATGCCTAAGGCCATGAGAAGGAACCATCTGATGTTATTGATGCCATGACTCTTACTCTCCTCCTTTGGGCACTGCAACAAGGAGGAGGGGTTTGGCCTCCTCTCACAGATAACTTGCGAAGGATGAGGAATGGGCTCAAGTTGCTCCAGAGAAAGTTGAGGTTGGAAATTAGGAGACATTTCTTCTCAGAAAGGGTAGTCAGGCATTGGAGGCCAGGGAGGTGGTGGTGGCACCATCCCTGGGGGTGTTTAAGGAAAGGTTGGACATGGTGCTTAGGGATATGGTTTAATGGGTAATATTAGTGGTAGGTGGACAGTTGGACTAGATGATCGTGGAGGTTTTTTCCAACCTTAATGATTCTATGAGGGAGAGGATGGTGAGCAACACATGATGTTCCTTCCCCCTCTGTTCTCCAACTCTCATCCAATCTGCAATATGCAGTCCCACATAGGCCCAGACTGAAAGTGACATTTCTCCTTCTCTCACTCTCAGGGAGAGAGGAACCATACAGACATGGGACCAGAGGAGTTTTCTTGAGGTTGTTCTGTCCTTTCTCCCAAGTTTCAAAACCACTGACTTAACATTTCAGTGTATTAGTACAGCAGGGTGCCTTTCTGCAAAACAGTTCATGTGGTTTGGGTTTTTTTTTGTTGTTTGTTTTGTTTTCAGTTGTTAAGTTGTTAAGTGTTTTTCATTACATTTATGTCTGCAGGCAGTGCAATTGAAAACCCACTGCTATGCAACGGATTGCAAGTAGTTTATTTCCATTCTGCTTATTTTAGAGTAATGGTTTGCATATACTTTTTTCCCTGTCACTTTGTTATGACCTAGATAAATGCTAGCCTGGTTGTGACAGATCATTGCAACAATTATTTACCTGTTAAACGGTTGCTACTATTTTCTGATGAAGACATAACATAATAGATACCACATTAAGTCATTGGGAATTCAGGCAGGAGAGTTTACTTCCAAAGTAGTCCCCAGTTTCTTTATGCAGTGAAGGCAGATATTAAAAAAAAAAAAAAAAAAAAAAACTCCCTGTTTCATAAAGACTAATGCTACATCCAGAACTGCCTGCAACTCAAAAATGGAAAAGCATCTTTTAGAGTTATCTAAGCTATTTTCAGAGGAAAGTGCACAAGAAGTGAGGCAGAGGGATGCTGGCTGTCACCCAGCACAGGCAGAACATTGTCTCCTCACTCCTTCAGCTAGAAATGTACATACCATGGTAGCATCCATTCAGAGTGAAAGACACTTGACTTATGATTTTTACCATCCAATATATACAGCTGACCTTTGATCATCTAAACTGAGTCTCCAGAGTTTTATCAAAATTGTTGTTTGTATTAACTTTTCTCTAGAAAGGAACAGCATTAATTTACCAGCAAGTTCTGAACAAACAATGCATTTTGTTCTTTCTTGTTCTGTTCACTTCTTTTCTTTATGATGTATTATGACCTTGGTTGAACATACATAAAAGCTTATTATTTCTAATAGTGCTGTTTTAGCTATAACAAACTTGTCTGCCTAATTCTGGACCTTTCTGGGGGATATTTCTTCCTGTTACATACAAAATGCTGAGCTCCTACACGTTTAACATACTTGAAAACCAAGTGATACCAGTTTTATTCAGTATGAAAAACTAACACAGTTAATAACCTGTCACACAGTGGGTTAGGCATTGTTGGAATTATTTTAAGTCATATTTAAGGAAAATGTTCTTCCTTCAGTCTCAACTGAAGGAGAGATACTTAGAGACTCCTTGTATTTAAAAAGTGTACACCTGTGAATTTGTTTTTATGTAGACTGTGTCTGCATTCACAATTACAGAGTTCTTGAATGTACCCCATTGTCATTACACTGTCATATAATGTTATTAATAGCACTGAATAACAAAGGAAAGAGGATTTTGATATAGTGTGTTATTAGGAAGCAGCTACACTGTTTGAGCTTTCTAAGGAAGCTGTCCTTGATTCTGGGAAATAAGTCAGTTACAGTCTCCATCAGAATCTCCCCATCTTCTGATGGATTTGTCTCCCAATGTTTATATAGCACTCTAAAAAGTTTTATGTTTTTTGTTTGTTTGTTTGTTTGTTTGTTTGTTTGTTTTTTAACACACACACGGAAGCTGACTTCTGAATTCTATGCTACAGTCCCACTGTACATATTTCGTGGTTTTCAAAGTCTACAGATGTACATATCCAAGTCTTTGTAGATGCCAGTGCCCAGTAGTTGTTTGAGCTGTCTCAAACATAGCTATCAACAAATGTGTATCATATTAAACCAGACTGTTTCAAAACTATTGCTGTCCTATCAGAGAACTAAACAGATACATAAAAAACAATTCCAGCACAAACACACACAAAAAGTCTAGAAAGTTAAAAGTTTTACAGCATAAGTGTAAGCTTAATGATCAGTTTTCAAGACCTCTAAGTGTATCTTAAAAAACATGAACATCTTTTTCAAAAATTAAGTAACCTACAGAATCAAGGACAGAAAAAACACTCTCGAAGTGTTAATGATTTTGTGTTTCTAAATCAGGTCCTGCCAATTGTGGTTTTCTTCAGCACAGTAATGTCTATGCTGTATCACCTCGGAATCATGCAATGGCTCGTTGGAAAGGTAGGAATAGTCACCAGTAGATTCTCATTTGCCTACTACAGGACACCTCTTAAACACATGTAACACTGGCCCAGTCCAAGCTGTTCTGGGATGGACATGTGGGAGGTAGTTTATTTTTAACCTAGAAATAGTTTTGAATGTTACAGCCACAAAATCCTAACTGACATCATCTAGAATGCTTTCTTCCACCAGCATGGTCTTATTGTTAATATCACAGTAGTTGTTAGGTTTTAAATCTTCCTTCCATCCTTCCATCCATCTGCCCCATGTCCATTCCCCAAAATGTATGATTGAAGTTAGACCACAGCCAGTGGATTGTTGCCAACTGCTAAGCACTGCAGAAGCAATTGCAAGCACTTCCCTGTCACAGATCCCCAGAGAACTTGTGTCTCTGACTAAGATCAGCAGATGTTTCCTCACCTCATTCTTTAAGTGTTCATTTCAGTCAGGTCCTAGGTCCAGTGTCAGTGTCCAACAGCATAATAGCAAGTCTACAAATAGTCTTTCTGCCCTGTCTGCCCAAAGAACTTAGCAGATGAGGGAAAAGATCTTTTTGTATGGTAGTGGTTAAAGCATATTTCTAGATAAACTTCAAAAGTCCTTTGACCTTCTCATTCCAAGGATTGTTACATTATCACCACAAACCTAACCTAGCTGAAATACCATGTGCTAAAATTTCTAATATGTATTTTGAGCCTTAATAAAATTTTACATTTTCTCCCTGTATATGATCAAAGTCCATATGGACAGGCATATAAATAATAAGGACACATTAAAATATCTGCTTCTAGTAACTCAGTTCCATGTTCAGGAGGAGCCTGGGGTCTTTCAGAATTGTACTCTCAATTCTTTTAAATCATTATTCCTCTGTCTTATTTAAGCATGCTACTATTATATGAATGGACAATATCTTGGTGTTGGAATCATTAACTCGGGAAATATTTTAAGGCGTCTCAGAACTCTGACATTGACGTGATTAATTCAAGAAGTACATTTATTAGGCAGACCAATGTCTCCTTTTTTTTCTTTTTTAATAACTTTAGGTTGGCTGGATAATGCACATTTTTATGGGGACAACTCCTGTTGAGTCTTTTGTAGCTGCTGGTAACATATTTGTGGGACAGGTGAGTTGAAGCATAGAAAAACATACTAGTATAGGATTCCTGATTATTGTGAAAGATGGCTGCTCAGCAAGCATCTGTGTATAAAAACAATAATCCTCATTTCATATGAAGTAAGGACTACAGTACAGAGTGACTGGTGGTTGATTTCCAGAAAGACTGAATTCTGCTAAGTGTTGGCGGTGATACAAAATGGGGCAGGTTTTGGGAACCGTATCTCTTCTCAACAGAAATTTAAGCATAAATATAGGTGATAGATCTCCCTTAAAATGACTACAAGACTACTCCAAGGCTATGAAAAAAATATATTTTTTTTTTCAAATAAGAAGGAAAAGGCAAATAGGAAGAAAAGAACTTTCATGAGGTAGGCAAGGGCAGAAAGACAGATAATTCAGAAAAAAATAAGATCCAGGCTTGGCTTTGCAAGGCCTTAGACAGGAAAGCATGAGACAGACTAATTTCCCAACTAATGGGAAAATCCAATAAAACAACACTACAGCAGTGTCTGTGCCCATCTTGAAAACACTGGGAAAAGATCACCAAGTAATGTCCAAACACAGAAACAATGCTAACACATGATAGTTATTTTGCAGCAGTGCCCCACTGTTTAGTACTTCTTACAGACTTAAACCAGTATGTCCATATTATACTACCCCCAGGATGTGCTCACACACATACCAGAGGACTCAGAGCTTTAACCTGAGTTCAACCTATAAATACTGGTTGGTATGCATGTTTCACATGACATACAGGTTTAACTGCAGCTCAGACCCATGGCTGTTTCTAACTCATTCAAAACTGGGTTGGGATTTCCTGACAATTCCACTAGGTTTGGGGTAGACTTTAAAACAACAAGAACTATCTACAGACGAGATGGATGTTGGTACAATTTTCCCTCTTGGGGAAAAAAAAAAAAAAACAAAAAAAATATTATATTCAGAGCATTCATTAGCACAAAGATTAACTAGTAAAAAACACCTAGGAATGTGCAATGCAGCCACTGATTTTCCTGACCTGTTAATAAACCTCTGAAGATTTATTAGGTGGTTCTTCATTTGTTGGTTGTTCTTCACTTCCAGACAGAGTCTCCTCTCCTGGTAAGGCCCTACTTACCATACATCACCAAATCTGAACTCCATGCAGTCATGACAGCAGGATTCTCCACTATTGCTGGAAGTGTCTTAGGTGCATATATTTCTTTTGGGGTAAGAAAAGGAAGAAGAACTGAAAAATACATTTTCTGTCTTAAATCATGCAAGTACAGAAGCCTAGGTAAAATGCTGGCAGGTATCCACACGTCATTCCTTTTATTTTTATTTTTATTTTTATTTTATTTTTTGTTTAATTTTTTAGTTTTGTTTTATTTTATATTCCTGGATTTATATATATATATATATATATATATATATATATATATATATATATATATAATAATTTATATATATAATTTTTATATATATAATTTATATGTATATATATATATATATATATTATATATTTTTTATATATATATATATGTTGGTTTTTTTTTTAAGGAATTAACCACAAAAAATTCCCTGTCTCCTGACGGTAAAAAAAGACATCAAGACCTGATCTTAAGTATCATGAACTTCTACCTAAGTAGTACAGAGTCTTCTTGCCATAGCTGCAATGAAGTTACTAATTTGTGTACTTTACTACAGTCCAGATGAACTAACATGGAATGTGCTAATGGAGCAATGCCTGCAGCAGTGATATTGATTATGTCCTTCAGGAATGGATGCTAGGCATACAAGCCTAAAGAGTCCACTTGTGACTGAGGTTCCAGTAATGCTGTGCAAACACAAGTAGGAAATGTCTTGTCTGCCAAGGGGCTGATAGCACAACATTAGACAGAAAAAACAGAGTTGAAGATATGATTTATGATCAGAATCATCAGGGGATGGTTAATGAACATTCAATATCTGGATAAAATACAGTGGAGAGGCAGAGGCAAGAAGGCAGGGTTGTCTGAAAAGACAAAGTAAAACAAGAAGAGGAGAGATGGAAATACTGCAAAAGTTAGCAAAGAGGAAGTTTTATGTAGAAATTTGTGGAAAAAGGGTGAAAGGGTAATAGAGGAAATTATGTTAGGCCCTGTATTTTTTATAAAACACAACTTCAAGTGACAAAAACAATTTTCTGCCAGTGAGGGGCATAGTTTAGGGGAAGGCTGGCTCTCACTCATCCACTCCACTATTGCTACACCCCAGACCTGGCTTTTTTTTTTTGGTCTCCTCCATGGATCTTGCTTTCTTGTTTCTTTGTTTCTTTATTTTGATCTTTGCTTTGCCACTAGATGAGGGAGAAGCAGCTTACCTCATGGAGCAATTACTCTTTTAACATCTTAGATTCTTCCTGTCTCCAATTAGCTCTGTCCTATATTGCTCATTTTATTTTTTTCCCTATGAGTAATGTGATCTTTTTAATGACCCCTTGTAGAAAATTATCCAAACTTTTAAAGATTTTTCTTGTTTTTTACATGTTGTTTACATGTTTGCTTATGATGTTCATGATGCAGTTATTACAGCATGTTTTCTGTCACCTGAAATTCTAGATTTCTGCCTCTCACCTACTGACTGCTTCTGTCATGTCAGCACCAGCATCATTAGCCACCTCCAAACTATTCTGGCCAGAAACTGAAAAGCCTCAAGTAACTTTGAAGAGTGACCTTAAAATGGCAAAAAGGTAAGCTGAAATAGACTAGTTAATAGTGATACTCATGCAAAAATGAGATTTAGAAGAATAACTAAGGTTTGGGGGCAGCACATGGTAGGTGTGAAGGTAATTAATTACACTGTACACTAAGCTAATAGTTTCTGTATTCAAGTGCAGCATGCCCTGCTACACCTGTGTGAAGGGACCACCATTCACTGGGGCAGGCATAGAGCTGTCATGGAAGAGGGCTGGACAATAAACTCTTCAAAGAGCAAAAGAAATTCCTGCCCAACGTGAACCACCAAAAGATGTTCCTAGTTGCTCTTTGCTTTGCAACAAATCTGTAAATACAAGCAAACAAAAACAAAGGTGGAGAAACTGATGCTTTCAGTAATGGCAGCAGCAAATATTGCTCATCTGCAGGGAGACTTGCTTGCCTCAGAGCTGACAAAGTAGAAAGGCTTGTGAGAAGCTGCTCTTTATCAGCCTGGGGCATCTCTGCAAGGGCTGCCTCAAGAAGAGTAGTGCCCACTCCCCCATCCCAGCAGTGCCTCAGGCAGTTGCAGCACACTGGTCTGATCCAGAGCCTGCCCGACGGCTGCATCCCTGCCCCAACTGTGCCAGAATTTGTCCTCAAGGAACTAAAGGCACACCCTCCTAGTGGCTCCCAAGAGTATACAGGCCAGAATCTACTCCCCCTAGTCATTAAAGAGTAGGTTTAGATTAGATATTCAAAAGAAGTTCTTTACTATGGGAGTGGTAATATGGGAGAGGCACTGGAACAGTTTGCCCAGAGAAGTAGTGATTCCCCATCCTTTGAAGTGTTTAAAGCCAGGTTGGATGGGGCTTTTAGCAACCTGGTCTAGTGGAAGGTGTCCCTGAAGGGGAGTTGGAACTGGATGGGTCCCATCCAACCCAAACCATTCTGTGATTCTATGGTTACGGAATTTAATTTCTAATCACATCAACGTTACTTTTAGTTCCATTATTTGATCTTGAATTACAAACTGTCCATATTTTGTTACAAAATGCCGCAAAACAAATGTTTTTAGGACAAGAGGGAATGGCCCCAAGTTGTGCCAGGCCAAGAGAGGTTTAGGTTGGATATTAGGAGAAATTTCTTCTCAGAAAGAGCAGTCACTCATTGGAATGGGTTGCCCAGGTTAGTGGTGGCATCACCATCCCTGGGGGTGGTTAAAGAAAAGTTGGATGTAGTGCTTAGGGACGTGGTTTAGTGGGTGATATTGGTGGCTGGGGGACGGTTGGACCAGATGATCTTGGAGGTCTTTGGTCTTGGAGGTCAACCTTAATGATTCTATGATTCACACACTGGTTTTGTTTTCACTGATAAAGTGAATCAAAGAACCTGCTTGAGGCAGCCAGTCAAGGTGCATCTAGCTCCATTCTGCTGGTGGCAAACATCGCTGTGAACCTGATCTCCTTCCTTGCCCTGCTGGCTTTCATTGACTCAGCTCTCTCTTGGGTGGGCAACCTGTTTGACTATCCACAGCTGAATTTCGAGGTATGGTCTTCAGGTCCTTAATTCAGCCTATATACATACATAACTTGCCTTTCTCAAATTAAGTGTCTGCATGGTTTGCTGTTGTTGTTTGTTTGTTTGTTTTAATTTTATTTGTAATATGATCTAAAACTTTATATTTTTGTGTGCATGTTCTTTAAAAAAATGTCTTTACAGCCATTTACAGCCAAAGGAGAAAATTGTTGCCATGTATGTATTTCTGTATCCATTAGTCCACGTAGTTTCCCTCTGGGTTGTTCTTGATAACCAGCAGAGTACTTTTACCAAGCATTGTATGCTAATGCCCACCCCCTCTGACTTGGCAACATCTCAGATTTGACACTTGCTAAGCCACTAACATCTCTTTCTGCTAAACATTAAAGTGTCTTTAGCTTCAGATAGCCACATCAAGTCCTTAATGCTCACTGACTTCATCTAGATAAGGACAATGGGACAAGGCTGAACTTGTCTGAACCCATGCTTACTCAATATTGCTCAGTTTTCAGTGTAATTATATTGTAAAACTGCACCCAAATCAGTCAGCTGAGCAAACAGCTTTAAACAGAACTTGTTTTTTAACTTAGGTTAATACATCTTTTTGACCCAATCAAACTATCTTGTTTCAGTGGATTTGAGCTATTTGTTTTGCAACCTCCTGATAAAAGGGCAGTGTGAAACATGGATATAGCACTGTAATGCAAGTGTTGGAGAAGTCTATAGACACTCACAGCAGATATGGATTCAGCAATATTAAGATGCTACCCTACTCAGCTGCCACCACACTAGGCACCCACAGCAGAGGAGAGACACATTTATGCATACCTCAGCCATATTCATTGAAAGGGTGGTATTTTAATAACTGCTGGATGGAGCAGGATTTGGATGAATTGGTAACCCACAAGGAGATGCAACCCAAAGACATGTTGCGTTCAGCCATCCCTTCAGAGACACACTAACATTTGTTATGTTCAGTTCCATTGCTGGATTAGGTCTAGCTGGGGACCTTAAGTTTAGGCTGATTTTGTGGGACTATGTTGTGGACATACTGACTTGCTGAGTATTTCTGTCCTTAACAGGAAAGGAAGAAGTTTGTGTGGGATCATTCTTTCTGGGGGCAGAGAAAACAATGAGAAATAGTAATTGCTCAAACACTTCAGTTAAATTCACAAGAGACCATCTGACCAAACCTTTTCACCACTGGATGTATTTTCTTTCATATATAAAAAAAGCCTATAGTGGGATATGCTATTTATTTCTCTTGCATAGGTTTTATGGTAGGAAAAAAACCCATATACCTCTAATTATCTTAGGAATACAGCTTTTCTGCCGAGTCAAGCCCTTTGTGTACACCAGTTGAAGTCCAATAACATGATTATTAAAGCCTGTTCATTGATAGACTTGATTTAATTAGCACATGAACTGGATTTCTCTTTTCTCATATTGCTCTTTTAACTCAGTCCTCAGTTTGCTTCAAACAGTGTCCAATCTGAAAGAAAAAAAGGCAAGAAAACTTCTGTTTTATTTCAAGTGTAAAATTAAGGATATACCGGATTACTTTGTTAGATCTAGATTTTCTGTTTGTTTTCAAATTGCTCAAACATACCTGCTTATTAAAAATTCCCAGTCTCATGGATGTGTTGGCAGTAAGAGATCAATACCAATGTTCCTGTGCTGAAATAAAACCATCCTTATTTTAAATTTCAAGAATTTATCATTGGCCATTGTTCATTGACCAATCATGCCTTTTGACCATCCCTTTGTCTTATATATTTTTCAGAACATTTGTTCATATATCTTCATGCCATTCTCCTTCATGATGGGAGTAGATTGGGAAGACAGCTTTATTGTTGGTGGACTCCTAGGTTACAAAACTTTCTTCAATGAATTTGTGGCATACGAACGCCTCTCAAAACTGATTAACAACAGAGAAAAGGGTGGGAGCATGTACATTAATGGTGTGAAACAGTATATGACTGTAAGTAACATTTTTTATTCTGGAGATTTATTGGATCTAATTATTTTCTGCTGTGAGTCAACTGGCATTATAATAAGGTCACAGAGGGATAATGGCAGCATATTAAAATGTATCTTTCAGCAACAGTTTTCAGCAAAAGTTTAATTATTAAAATACAGCATTGCCCTGTGAGGCTGCCATGACTGTCGTCACCCTAGATATCTCTAACAAACATAGCAAAGAAAGATACAGACTTTGGTAAGGGGAGTTTTGAGGAATGTTCACTGTCCCACAGAACAGTGCACTAATGACCAAGTCTGTCTTCAAGGTTTCTTTTTAACTCATTCTTAACTAGAACTTCCCTATGAGATACTCTCCTATGAAAATCCTGGGCAAGAACTAGAGGATATTGCTGTCCACAGAGGTTTACCCAAGCCTCATGTTTCAGGAAAGGCATCCAGATAGCTCTAGCTTTTAAGATATTATTTAAGATATCTTTTAAGATATTATTGACACTCCGTGGTCCATGGCACACCTGTGATTGAAGTTATTGTCCTCTGTGCAGAAGGCAGTAGTACAAAACGTGTATTACATGGTGTACACCTCCCCTGCCACACTGAGCCCAGCCAGTTTGTTTCAATTGCCAATGAAGGTTAGTATGCACAAGGACTTCCAGCTGAAGCCTGAGCCCAGGTGTCCTTCACACGTCCACCTGGATTCACCCAACAGGATACCTAATTTCTACTACAATTCACTGAAGAAGAAACCTCACTGAGGATGGCAACACAAGGGGTATCTCAGGTGTGTGCATGAGGGCAAAGAACACATGGGGATCAAGGCTGACTTTGTCAGCTGTGACTCTTACATCTCCACTTGGCAGTTCTAGCTGCTACCCCATCTGGCCTCACCATGCAGACTCTGTGCCAAATCTGTTCTTGCTCTAAGCACTATGATACTTAGATTTGCAACTGGATTGGCCTTTGCTATTCAAATCAAGGTAAGTTGTGGCTATAGAGAACCCCTGCTTAGGAAGCATCCTTATGTACAACCTTTAATCTTCATTTTATCTAGTATGGTGATGTGGATACCTGCCCTATGTACAAACCAAAACCGTGTTCCTGACCACTTGCATTCCTTATTACTGGAATGTATTTTACAAATGGAGGTAGAAAGCCAGGAAGTTCAAATACACTTTTGCAAAAGTACCCATTGCCAATGGTAGGACCCTGAGCTAGACAGACCTTTGATCAGCTTCAATATAGTCATGTCATGTTCTACAAGGGGAATATAGCTCTCAACTAAATAAATGCTTAGAGTTTTTTTTTTCTTTTTAATCTTGAAGTCAGCTTTTTCTGAGTCAGATCCCACCACCTGTATTTTAATTTTTTTTTTCCTCAGTGAAATACCTACAAAGAGCTGTGTTAGCTTCTGTGGTAAAAAGCTCTGACATGCAAAAATAATTTTGATTCATAACACTTGTAAAAATTGCGAAATAACCACTTTAGCTATGGCACAAGAGTCCATCTGAGAGTAGCTTGGCTTCCAGTTTTAATGTCTGTTCAGTTTCAGAACTCCCTAATACATCCAGTCACAGATATTCCATCAGAGAAAGCGAACAATCAGTATTCTCAACTACCTCACCTGAGTCAGTAATAACAAGTCTTCTTGTTTTCTGAGCTAGGAGAATGCAAGTGAAAGCAGAGAAATCATCAAACACAAAGCCTTTTCTAGGAAAAGCAGGTAGAGTGTGCACTTGAAAAGCATTTTCCTGCATATATGCAGACTGATTGAAAATGTCTGCAAATTGGTTTTCATAAAACAGGAAGGGAAACAGAGAAATTGATAAATAGGAAACCTACTAGAACACTCACTCAGCTGTCTTTAGCTTGCACTTAAAATACAGAAAATAGGAGTTCAAAGCTGCCTGGGGGCAAAAATCCATTTGCTGAGAGATGTTGCATCTCTTCCCAAAATGTCTGAACTATGTTTGTCTATATGTTTGTAACCTGATTTCACCCAAAGTCATTCTGCGTCCTGTGGGGGGTAGGAATGTGGGGGGAAGACGAAGGGTAACCTATATTGTGCCCTGAGGTCCAGAATAAGCTGGTGTTGCCTAAGGGAAAGAAAGTGGCTGAAATCAGGAACCAAATAAACTGCTACTGGGCATTCCAAAATCATAAAGTCCCTCTGCCTGTTATCACATCAAAGCACCCACTCCAGAGGAGACACATTTCCCTTTTCTTTTTCCATGTACAGAGTGGAGCATGTACAGAGTAGCTGGGCACATGGAACCCTCTGCTTGTTCCAGGGACAAGGAAGTCAGGCAATGCATACTGAAACTTGAGGTTTGAACAGAGTTTTATAAAGGCAGACCAGCTATGAACTGCAAACTGAGTTAAAGTTCTGGCTCACACCCTGAAAAAACAATAGCTGAATTGCCACTAGTGAGATAAGAAATTTTTTTGTCTTTAATTACTATTACTGAATTCAGGAAGGCACAGCAATATACATGAAAAATAAAACAGTCACACAGTCTGAGTCCTCAGGTAGGAAAGCCTGCACACCCTCAAGAGGAGAATGAGCTTACTTTGCTCAAAGCCACACACTCAGGTAGCAACCAAGCGAAACAAAGTGATTTCAGAATTCAGGGCACTGGGCCACAATGCCATGTTTTCAGACCTCTAAAACAATGGGTTGTCTCAGTTCACTCAGCCATGTGTGTTTGTTTTTCAGGTCCACTCTGAAATAATTGCCACCTATGCACTTTGTGGATTTGCCAACTTCGGCTCCCTGGGACTGGTAATAGGAAGTCTGAGTAAGAACACCTCTCACAAATAATTTATTTAGCAAGCAAATTCCAAAGAAAACACCCAGAAGGACAGGTGAAGCTTTGCCTGTCTGAGCAGCTGCTTTGCCAAAGCTCAGCACTTAGTATGGGAGGGCTCCACAGGGGATGCAGGCATTGGGGCACAGGTACTGGGAGATGGGCTGAGAGCAAGGGGAGGGGACCAAGCCCTGACCATAGGTCTTCGTGTCCATATCTCATGCTGCCAACTGTTGCAGCTATGGCAAATCTTGGGCTTTGGGGTAAGCAAACTATCTCTAATCTGAAAGATAAAATAAGCTATTTTCTCTAAAGATGTTACATGTATTAAAAAAAAAAAAAAAAAAAAAAAAAAAAAAAAAAACACCTTTTTAGAACAAACTTTTTGGATCTCTAGAAAAATTGGAAAGTCATCTAAGTTTCTCAACAGACAGACAGAATTGGTGTCAGATCCCTTTACCCTGGGAGACCAGGTGGGTTCTGCAGTGCCAGCAGCAGTGCCAGGCAGTGTGGAAGAGCCACGAGGCCAGACCCCAGTGCCATGCCTGGGATTCATTTCTGAAAGCTGCTTAGAGCTGGCACAGACTTGTGAATTGACAAAACAAACATAAATTACTTTTTGGCACAAGCCATCTTAATGGAGCAAGCAAACCTTGCCATGAGGCTTTCAAATGCCCCACTGAAATGTCTCGTTTTCCATCCTTGTTTCTCATGGTTAGAGCTACAGGTTGGGGCTTTCCTCTCATGAAGGGAGAATTGTCAGGTTCATTTTCTTTACACCTACATGTATTTATGGCTTATACACACTTTATTCTCTTCCTAGCAAGCCTTGCTCCCTCAAAAAGAAAGGAGATAGCCGGTGGTGCTTTCAGGGCTATGATTGCTGGAACTGTTGCCTGTTTCATGACAGCCTGTATTGCAGGTACTGTACTGTTTAGCATGTCATAGTGTGAGTGTCCACAGGGTGGCAGTGCATCTTTGTGATAAATGCAGCAGAGAAAATCCTGTTACATAAAACTAGTATTTTTGGTTTGGACACGATTAAAAGCCAATATTCTAAAAGTTGCTGAAAACTGGAATAGATATTAAAAATATGTTGTTTCTTCCTTTCTATCTTTTTTGTTCGTCTATGTATAACACCTGTCATGCAAAAAAGAGATAATTGCAAGTTATAGATGAGACACCTCATACACACCACTGGCTACAGAAATATTGAAGTAATTACAAAGCAGAAATAGAGCAGTAAAATGAAAATAGAATGCAAGAGAGAAGGAGTGAGGTGGAAAAGGAACAGCTTTTGGCCTTAGTGATGAAAGGAAATTTTGTGCTGACGGTATTCCCACAGTGCATTTAAGTTAATGAAACCATCTTAAGGTGGAACTCAGCAGCATATCCGTGTTTTCAAAGTCTCACCTTCAAGCTGAATGAAGAAGTACAAGGAAACAGCCAGTTTAAGGAGGAAATTAAAATGAACATACTAGAAGTCATCCAGGAGATATGCCCAGATATGATTCAGCAGGCAAAATTTATCCCCAGTATTTAACTTTCCCAGCTTTCTTTTTGAAGCACGTGATATGCAGAATTGTATGGCAAAAGTTCAAGCACTGATATTCCTTCAGTGAAGAATGAACTTGGTACTTTATGTAGCTGAAAAAAATGTGTCTGTATGAACCCCAGCTTCCCTATCAATTTGTGTTCACTGCAGCAACAAAACATACATGTTGTAATGATAATCCTGCACTATTTTCTCAAGGTTATAGATCTAGCACACTTGAAAGTTTATTAGTAACACAACCCTCCATAATATTTTAATGCATGACACCATTCTGTATAACTGAAGAATCAGGAAGTCTTCCTAAAAGGTATCATTTCACAACATTGGTCTTAAGAATAAAATCATGAAGAGCCACTGGGAAATCTTTACAAAACAATAAAATTTGCCATGAGAAGACAATCACATTCCACCCACTCCTGGCATGGTAAATCCTTTCATCTTACCCAGAAGAAGTTACAAGAGCAAAGCAATCCACTAAAAATCTACTATCACATTTAAGATACAAACATATTTAAAATGTGGCCAAATTTGCCAACACTAAGTACAAGAAGAACCTGTCATTTTCATGTGTTTGTGTCTCCATCCCTATAACAAATAGTGATATTAGAATTTGTAGGAGATTTTGGAGAACATCTAGGGAAAGAGAGATAAGACCTTAACTATATCCATTTAAAACAGAAGAAAAGTTCATGTGTTTACTTGCACTACTATAAATGTACCATAGTTCCATCTTACTTATTGAAGGCATAGTGGCCCAGAAGTGAGAAAGGCATTAGCATACCTTTTTAGAAGCATTAAAAGAGGTAAGAAGTCAAAATTGTAAGAGTGTAGTAGATTTATTACCACAATTTAATTTCTATAGGGAAAAAAAAAAAAAAAGTGATAATTCCTTAATCCAATTCTATAAAATGATTCAGATTTTTTTTTTTAAAGCCCACATTTCAAGGATTTTAATTTTGTACCATTTAACAGAACCATCTCAGAGGGTGATGGGTGATTTCAAATTTCAACCCAAAATTAAACATTTTCAGAATGTTTAATCCAACCTTGCCCCAGCAACTGATATCCGAAACCTTATCTTATTCACTGCTCATTAGAAAAATTGTTACTTACTCCACAGGAATGCTGACTGTCCCTGCTGTCCCTGTTCACTGCCACATTTTATTACCAAATGCTTTCAATTCCACAAGTTTCCCTGCCAACAGCACAGAAGCAGTCAAATGCTGCCAGCAGCTCTTCGCCAGGTAATGAGTGTCCTGAGTCCCACAAGCATGGCAGGCAGTGCTGCAGGTGGTTGTCAGCCCTGCTCCTGTCCTGTACCACTGCCCCCTGCCAATACCCCCCTTCCATTCCCATCTCCCAGCCACGAGCCCAGTGGGGCTGGGAAAAAGGGGGGCAGAGGAGTTGAGACCCCTCTGTCCCACTGCCAAGGGGAGGTAATGAGGAACTCTTTCCCTTTTTCAGCCTAATTCTAAAAGCCTTTTTTTTTTTTAAAAAATCTCTAGCAGGTATTTTCTGTGACCTTACACCTTTTAAAGAGAGAAATATTTTAATGCTGTTAGAAAAGTTTTTGTTTTCTTTGGCATTTCTCTCTGTTACATGGAAAATGCAAACAGAACCAACCGAGAACTCAAAATATCTTTCTCCAAATCTGCTAAATCCAGCTAAAGCTAGTAACAATGGTGACTGTTTATGCAGAAAACTTCATACACATTTGAAGTAGGAAGATACTCAAATTTGATAATTGTCTATCCAGATATATGGAGAAGAAAGAAATAAGAGTGTTAAATAAGGAATACATTCAAACATACTTTACACTGTCTGACAAAGAAGCAAATGTCTGTGTGTTTAGTTTATGGCAAGAACCTTTTAAATTTCTGGTGATATGTGTTTGTTTGTTTGTTTTCCACAAATAACTGCTTTAGAAAAAATATATTTGATCTCTTTTCCATTCTACTGAAAATCAAAGTATTTCATCCTTCATTTCACATTTTTTGAGCAAAGACAATGCACTAAGATTTAACATTTATCTACGATAAAAATGTATAATGTAAACATGATAGTGATGTTAATGCAATCTAGCCTACAAGAATTCTCTAAACAAAATTTTCCAATGGGGCAATTTCACTAGATCTTCCTCACTACCCACAGTGGCAACTTTAAATTCCTTATAATGTTAAATACAATAGGAATCAAAATTACAATTCTAACTGCAGGTGGTATTTTTCCTGTATTATTTTTTTGAAACATATTTCTTCCTTCACATAAAATGTAGCTTTGAATATAGGTATATACATTATTAGGGTGCCCTTATTTCTGTGGAAACATTTTAGATTTCAAATATTCATAAAAAGTCAATTAACAAAAATTGTTCATATTGGTATCAATATTACCACCTTATGTCTGAACATCAGCACATGCCTATCATAGCAAGGAAATGTATATTCTTGCAACTTGATGTTTCAAATGAGTTTAACTTAACATATACTACAGTGACACAAACTTTTCTGCAGAGTGAACATCATGCATGATACTGGGTACATACCTTCATTCAGGTTTCTTCATTCTTTTTTCCAGTCTTCTGGAAAAAGATTCACCCTTTTTTCCAATCATCCAGACTTTTTCTCATCACACACATTTTAACATTTCCAGGGTACAATGAAGATTATAGCTTGCTCTGCTTTCACCAGAATCAGTGTCGAGCAAATGCTTTGAAAATACAAAAATCTTGAGTAGTGAAATGAAGCCCTCAATCATTTCAGTTATCTAGGAAGATACACCTGAGGCACAAGGACTTCACACAGAAAACCAAATATCAGTCCAGTAAAATCAGAGAACACTTGGTGATGCCATTTGGCTGGCGTTCATAAAGGTGTCTCTAAGTTTCACTTCTCATGATAGTTTTAACGCATTTACAGTTGCTTTGAAAAAAATGTTATGTTCTTATGTATATACCCACAGACAAAAGAGAAAAGGAGTAAATCTGTTTTCTGCTTTTCCCTTTCTTTCCAGTGCAAACAATACTCAAGAGAGCTTCCTTGGAGGAACCTACAGCTTGAGTTCCTGGCAAGGATGTTGTGAAATACTGAATCAACCTGCTTTTAATTGCACTTGGATTAAACCTTGACATGGGATGGGATAAATCATAATAAACATAAAACATAACAGCTTTGTTTCTTGACAGAAAGGCAATTAAAAACTTCCTTTTCCACAACAAGTACAAAAAAAAAACAACTGACCTTTGTTTCTTGTCTCTTGCTATTCCCATGACGTGTATGAAATTCAAACTGAAACTGGGATAAAAGCAAGAGACCTCTTGCTGCAGATCTCTTCTCCTGTTAGAGATCAGAAGAGACGGAGAAAATTTCTGAACCTGCATCTTCTGCTTTCATTTTCACCTTGAAACAGATGAATCCATAGGATAAAACCACTCTAGGCAAGAAGGAAATCAGACTCAGGATTTGACTTCCAATTACAGAAAGTTTTGAAGTGGAAATAATGTTTAGAATTGCCATCCTACTAGTATTTCTGCTCTTTTTGATACCTAAGAAACGATTTTACAGCACCAAGATAAATGACTGTTCTCAGAAATCTCTGTATATTTCTTCTGGTAACTATGGCTACATGTGAACTGAGCTGCTAACATGCAGTGAACCTCACCACCTTGGTCACCAAAGTACACAGATCAGGGACTGGAGCCTCCATGTGCTCTAGTCCCCCTCTTTCCACACTTAGGCAGAGAGAAGAACTAATGCATACTCAGAGGGTAGGAGGTATCCACTCCGTACCAGGATTCAGGGTGTCGGTCCCTGTTGAGAGGTAACTCATCAGAATCAAAACATCCAAATTCAAAGGAAAGTTTCCCATGTCAACTCATCTCAGTCTTTGTTGCTAACAATTCTGAAGGTTGATCCTAGAGCCACCAAGTGGGTACTTGTCGTGGTTCCGGTCGAGTGGGCAGCCGAGCTCCACCACAGCCGCTCTCTCACTCCCCCTCCTCAAAGAGAAATGGGGAGAAAATATGTGAAAAGGGCTCAAGGGTTGAGATAAGGACAAGAAAATCACGCAATAATTATTGTAATGGGCAAAACAGACTCAGCATAAGAAGATAGTAAGATTTATTGCTCATTACTAACAAGCTAGAGAAGTGAGAAACAAAGGAAAGAAACCAAAAGCACCTTCCCCCCCATCCACCCTCTTCCACCTCCTCCCCCCGAGCGGCACAGGGGAATGGGGAAATGGGGGTTATGGTCAGTCTACAGCACTTCTTCTCTGCCGCTCCTTCTCGGTCACTCTCGTCCCCTGTGCTGTGGGGTCCCACCCACGGGATGCAGTCCTTGATGAACTGATCCAGCGTGGCTTCCCACAGGCAGCAGCTCTTCCAGAACTGCTCCAGATATGGGTCCGTACCACGGGGTCCATCCCTCAGAAGAAAACTGCTCCAACCTGGCTCCCCCACGGGCAGCAGCTCCTGCCAGGTCACCTGCTCCACCGTGGTCTCCTCCACGGGCTGCAGCATGGAACCCTGCTCCACCGTGGTACTCCATGGGCTGCAGGGGGACATCCTGCTTCACCATGGTCCTCACCACAGGCCGCAGGGGACTTCTGCTCCAGCACCTGGAGCACCTCTCCCCCTCCTTCTACACTGACCTTGGCACCTGCAAGGCTGTTCCTCACTCCTCTCACTCTCCCAGCTGCTGTGTGGCACAGCGTTTTTTCCCCTGTCTTAAATATGCTCTCACAGAGGCACAAAACAACATCGCTTATTGACTCAGCTATGGAAAACAATGGGGCCCTTCCCAAACATGGGGCAGCTTCTAGATCTTTCTCACAGAAACCACCCCTATGGCCCCCTGCTACCAAAACCTTGCCACATAAACCCACTACAGTACTCACTGCAGTATTCCTACCGGGAACAACAGAGCTGCGCTGCTAACTGAACATGGCTAAAATCTGGTCAGAATCTGACTGCTCCCTGTGAAAGCAACATTTGTGGATCATGAATACCAGACCATGAATAGGAGGATGTCCTATCAAACAAAATAAGTCTGTTGAACAGTGTCTTATTTTTTGTCATCCAGTTACATTATCTACAACAGGGTGGAGAATACAGGTTTGTTTCCAAATCTCAGTAAGATAGGTCCTGCAACAAATTGCATAATAGAACAGCTGTTTTAATAATATAGGGAAACAAACAAACAGGTAGAGTAAATCATACACTGAGAATCCTGGTTTCATACAGCACTGGATGGACCCAGGTGAGTTTTCCCATAGCAGGCTGCATGGTTCCCATCCATGGAGAGATTCACCTGGGGTCTTTATGTAAGATTTACACATTATGTTCCTTATTACTATTATAATTATTATGATAGAACATAAGATTTACTTGGTATATCCCTCGTTTTTCTGTTGTTCTGTCTTCAAACAGCTGAACTACCCTCTTCACTTCTCTCCATGCAGAACATTGTGTTTTTGTGTGCAAATATCATTAAAAAAAAATAAAATAAATAAAAAATAGCTATATGTAGGTAAAAAAAAATAGGTTTTGAATTTTCATAATAAATTAATGTGTTTTGGGGATCCATCTGATGAATGAAGTGTTAATTGGTCCCACATGAAGAAATTCTATTAAGAAGGAAAGTCTGTTAATTTTTTAAGCTCTAATCCTTTCATGGACTTCAAATCTGAAAAGTTTTATGTAGATTGTTTTGCAAAATATTGTGATATGTATTGCTATCCCATAACATTGTTAGTGACAAAGGCTTGGAAAAAAAAAGCTAAGAACTAAAGTACAGGAATGTCAGAAAGTCCTGACATACACTCCAGAGTAAAACTGGTATAGATTAAGACAAACCAATCTATTCTGACAAAACAATAACTACTTTCTCATCCTTCCATTAATTATTGCAGAGTCTGTTCTGAGAAAACCCGACTAATAAACTTAGACATCTGCCAATGTAGCTATTTTCAGTGGGCATTTGTTTGGATTTATCATTAAAGATGTTTGTTTCCTGTAAAACTTGTTTTATTAATTTAATCATCCAAAAATTATAAATGCCAGTGCAACTACTTCTAAATTTTAATACAGGTTTCATATTGTTAGATGTTTTTCTTTGACTTCGTTAGGAGACTGCACAACAACTTCATTTTTCAATGCTTTTATAGAAAATTTCCAGTCCTGATTATTGCAGATTTTGCTCAAATATTTGATAAAAGCCTGTCGTAAAGAAACCACATGGTTTTGGTCCTCTTTTAATGAACATCATTAATATAGCAGGGCACAGCTTTCAAATCAGTTTAGAGCTATCTGATGTGAAATACAGAAATATATTCTTTCAAGAGAAATCAATCAGAAATATTAACTCTCACTGTTGGGCAGAATTCCCCCCTGTTTATGAGACATCACTGGCAGTCTCCCGCCTTGCTTCTCCCCGGCATGCTCTGTTTCATATTAGCCTTTTGAAATAGCTGCTATTCCTATTCTTGGAACTGTAAGCTGTTTAAAAGGGGTTCTCTCAGGAGTAAAGGTGACCATGCATGAAATTCTAAAAAAGTCTCTCATGGCTTGGGGCATCAGCCTTCCTACTACAGGACAGATGTGGTGTGTTTCTGTTCTTTTTTATGACTCGTCTGTAGTAGCATTACATGGGAGGTAATTTCAGCAGTAGATGTGTGACATTGCTCTACCTACATCTGGTCAAACAGATTGCCTACTTGTTTTGATGATGGCTTAGTCAGAAGAAGATACAGATGGCATGTTGCATCCTAAATGCAGCAAAGGAAGCAGAGAGAGCAGAGAAGGACTCCCAAGCACCACCAGGCTTTCAGGTGGCTATTTTCCCTCTATCCTTGTGATGGTGTAGGAATTCAGCCTCTCTCATCACAAAAAGAGAGCTATACATTTCACTGGTTCTGGGTTAACCTGACACCTTGGACCCTGGGCTATCAGTGCCCAGGAATATATTTCCAACAACAAAATCTGCTAGCACTGTATGCTTGTATAGATACAAAGACCTTCATGAACTTTCAGGAAACGTTAGATTAAGCAATGCACAGAGCCTATGTAGTGGCATGCCTGTTTCAAAAGTCTTGCAGAAAAAGGAGAGCTTAACCTGCTTTGCGGTTACTCACAAGGCAGCGTACAATTCCCTGTAGCTAATGCAGATGACAAGCCAAAGAAGCAGAGGTGATGTGACTCAATCTGTCTTTCTCAGAAGCTCCCCACTGGATGTCACTGTGTATCCAAAAGCCTTTGTACAGAACTTTGTACTGAAGCATTCACAGGGTGTTAGCTAGTCACTAAAAATTACAGGTAATAATTCCAGGAAATGTTTTATGCAGTTCAGTGTGCAGTAATTCTGGGAAACACCATGTAGCCATTAAAATGCTCAGAGCATGTACAATCAAAGAAAGCTTGTTTATTAAAAGACAAGTTTTCCCTGGCCTTAAACTAGGAAAGCATTGAAATATGTAAATGGGGCAAGGCTGCTGTGGAACAGGAGTATTTCTATCTTCATTGTTTGAAAGGCTGTTGGGAAAAACAAGAACCATTTTAGAAACAAAAGCTTTCTCAAACTCTAACGTCACAACAGCACTTGCAACCTACATGTGTTTGTGAACATGTGAATAATTGTGTCAAAGAGGCAAATCACAGGGCAGCAAACAATGGAAACTAGCAAGTGTTCTCCAGAGGAGGTCCAGCATTATCACCACCTCTTTCTGAGAAAAGGTAGGAGTGGAGAAAGAGAAGTTTCATAAAGAGGCAGAATATTAATTCTAGATCTTTTTTTCTCAGCAGAATGAGTGCACCCTCAGCAAGTTTGTGGATAACACCAATAGTCTAGCTAGATAGACCAGAGTATCTAGCTGACAGTCTGGAAGGAAAGTACAGACTGGGTGATGGATGGATTGAGTGCAACCCTGCAGAGAAGGATTTGGAAGTGCTGGTGGTTGAAAAACTCTGCTTCAGCTGACAGTGAATGAATGCAGCCCAAAAAGCCAGTTGTATCCTGGGCTGCATCAAAAGACGTGTAGCTAGCAGGCTGAGGGAGGTGATTGTCCTCATCTCTTCCATTCTCATGAGACCAGCCGTGGAGTGCTGCATTCAGTGCTGGGGCCCCAGCATAAGAAAGACATGGACCTGCTGGAATGAGTTCGTCGTAGGTCCAGGAAGGTGATCAGAGGGCTGGAGCTGTTCTCCTATGAAGACAGGCTGAGGGAGTTGGGGTTGTTCAGCCTGAAGAAGAGAAGGCTCTGGCAGCCTTCCAGTACCTAAAGGTCTTAAAGCAGCCTTCCAGTACCTAAAGGGGACCTACACGAAAGCTGGGGAGGGACTCTTCATCAGGATGTGTATTGACAGGATAAGAGGTAATGGTTTTAATATAAAAGAGGGTAGATTCAGATTAGATGTGATCTATGAGGGTGACAAAGCACTGGCACAGGCTGCCCAGAGAGGTTTTTGGTGTCCCATCCCTGGGGGTGTTCAAGGCCAGGCTGGATGGGGCTTTGGGCAGCCTGGTCTGGTGGGAAGTGTCCCCTGCCCATGGCAGGGGGATGGAACTGGGTGATCTTTAAGGTCCCTTCCAACCCAAACCACTCTGTGATTCTATGAAAGAGAATTTGCTATACAGATTAGACTGCTTCCCACTAAGTAGAGGTATAAATCCATGGTTCCCACATTTTGGGAATGGATCACCTCCAAATCTGGCACAGACACAGGTAACTTTAAAACCAAATAAGTAAGATGTACTGTTTAGCACGTGCATGTAGCCAGTGGCAACTCTGAACCTTAGCCCCATCAGCAATGTTAGAAGACAAACCCATGTCCAAGGCAAGAGGAGCTCCCTACTCTGGCATGGGCAGCACAGAACCCTCCCTACCTGGCAGCTGGCGGCACAGGTGGGTGTGCTTAGGAGAAGCTGGAGTGAGGCCCCAGCCTCACAGAGGGTTTGGGAGAACTGTTAATCCATGTAGCACTGCTCCTGCTTTGCAAGCAGATGCACGGAATAAATAAGCCTGCTAGCATTCTCAGCTGTTACCCGATATCAAACATAAAAACAAATGGCAGATTACAAATCCTTAACATTTGAGATGCTGACTCAAATTCTTCTCTCATTTATATCAGTCTAAGCTTGGGGGATCTTCTCTGAAATTTGCTATACATTTATACCAATGTAAACAAGGCAATAATTTGCTTCCTGGGATTTGATTCTGATTTCAAGCTAGTTTCAAAGTTGTATCCGTTCACAGGCTGATGGAAGCACTTCAATTATGACAGCATTGTGATAGTGGTCAGTGCATCTGTACCCATGTTTCTGTTTGCTTCATGGAGCTCTGATTCTGAAACCTGAGAAAATTCAGGAAAACAAACTGGGGAAAACCTTCTTACTCTTTAGTTCAAAACTACTTCATGATCAACTTACAGAAAAAAAAAAAAAAAAAAAAGAAAAAGAAAAAGAAAATCAAAACATTTTCTCGTTGCTATGGCATAGGGATTCACTATAGCAACCAGTGTACTAGCTCAAAAGGCATTGATCAGAATGGATGGGTTGCCATAGTGAAAACAGATATTTTCTTTTTGTTGTATTCATTACTGCCTTTGGTTTCAGGTGGCTAAAAATGTCAGGGAGGGTTGAGAACCCTTCACGAGATTGCTGTATGTTCCCTGGTGGCAAGTGAGGGCTGGAGTTCAGGACCAGGTTGGTCCAGGCGAAATGAGAAAATCTTGTGCATTTTCTTGCATAAACTTGCCTCTTGCCAGGGTTAACTCTATTTAAGAAATATTATACCTGTGTCCTGTTGCTTGTTTTCTAAATCCTAGGAAAGTGTTCCTACCTCAGCAGCGTAACAACATCTGGAGTCAACAGACCTGTGCTTAAGGGAATAAATGTGGATTTGTGTCCAGCTGCCAGTTCTGCCACAAGCCCCACGTGTCCTAGGGAAAGTTTCCCAACTCTGTGATGTCTCTGCTCCTGATCTGCAAAATGAAACGGCAGCCTTGGGCTGTTCTTAGCAAACACTACAGGAAAAATGGTCAGATAGCAGAAAAGGGAGAGCAGAACCTTTGCAGCTGTGGGACAACACACCCAGGATCTCTCTACAGTGTTTCTGTACTGGAAACTATACACTACTTGACTGGTTTCTGTTAGAGGTTCTTACATATGGATCGAAACAATTACAACTCTAACAATCTGATGCTTTTCCTAAACAGAACTGCTCCAGTTAAAGTAAATGAGGAAGACTGTGGATAAGTCCACACTAATGTCATTTTCCCCTTCTAAAGAAACGTTAAAGCTCATATAGCAGGAATGCAAACAAATTGGTGCCCATACCAACTGACTGTTCTTACATCTCACTGTGCTAGCTAACATCCCTAGCTGCTTTATTATATCTGTAATCCCCATTATTCCAAGTATCTGTAAGTGCTGACCTGAATTTTCCTAAAAAACTCCCACTGGACTCCCAATAGCCAATTCATTCTAATTGGCTATTTTACACTAACTATTATACATGAAAAACTCAAAAGCCTCTTTTTATCTTGTGTGATTTATATGTTTCATGTACTTCCCCATGAATTAAGAAGAATTTGTCAATGCAGTTAAACACTATTCTTGTGAACAACTCAAGCTGGGGTCAAATGAGGTACTCTCTGTACTATATATGTACCTCATGTAACTCACTGCATATCTGGCTTAACCTGAAGTCACCTAGGAAAACTTGCAGAACTGCCTGAGAGCAAAACCAGCACTATCAGCTTTCTCCTTGTGCTAACTTAGCTACTAAGATAAAACCATGGCAGAGCCCAGACTGAGATTTCAGGTCAAACTGCTTACATGTTCATCCAGCTATTTTGTATTGCCAAGCCTCTTGCTTCTTTCCTTTCATTCTTTCTTCTCTGACTTCTCCATGGCTTTACAATAATGCCTTTCACCTAGTGCTTTGTGCACCTGCTGGTTTCACTCCTGGTCACCTTTCTTTTTTTTTCCACCAACACCACAGAGGACACTTGAATTTTTCACTTCTCGTATCACTAGGTGGCAGAAAGCAATCAGTGAAAGCCCTTCACAAAAACAAAACAAAACAAAACAAAAACCACCCACCATGTGAGAGTACAAGTATCTAGCATTTTCATTTGGACATACAGGGTGCAATTGTTGGTTCTTGCTCAAAATGGCAGAATAAATATTTTTAATAGCTGAACATCATTTTGGGTAATATAAAAATATGGTGCATTTTGGCTGAGGTAGTTTGTTTTTAGGGGGCCACTGCAGGCACCTTGAATAGCTCTCTGAAAATTATCTTTTCCTAAAATGCTGCTTGCTGATCCCCTCAAATCTCTTGCTACCTTTGTAGTTGTGGTGGAAGGTGTTAATGACTGTTGATAGTAACCTTAATGAAACTAGCAGAATGAATTACAGAATAAGTAAATAAATAGATGCTCCTAAAACTGGCTACTGATGACATTGTGGGGAGGTTAGTTGTGCACCCTTCTCCAATATCCCCATGCTACTTAGCTGCAGAAAATATGGAGGCTAAAGATTTCTGTCTACACGGCTCATGTGTAACCCAGAATAGTAGTACCAGTAACTCTACCACCAGCACTGCTCCTTTGCCACCAGCCTAGCTCTCAGCATGTCATCTGCCTTGGGACTTGCTGAACTGTTCTCATAAGAAGGCTTTTCACACACTCCATGAGGTGGAGTTTTCCTTAGATGCAGTGTAGGGGTCAGGAGGAACAGAAGGAGTCAGCTCACTGCTGTGAGGTGGGTTAAGGAAGAAAGGCATGAACACAGTAAGTATGCTGCATGACTAGTGGACCTAGAAAATGGTGCCCTTTGAAAGGAGAGGGTAATGATGTACTGTGGAGAAAGCAATGACAAGATGTGTTCTTATGAGATGTAACTCAAGTGAACGGCTGCTTCTGGAGTGCCATTGCTTGAAACGCCCGGCACATTCTTATTTACAGGGAAGAAGGAAGCACAAAGAGCCTTCCTTGCCTTCCAGAGATACTAGAACCACTACTCAAGAGCTTAAAACTCACTGCTAAATACGGCAAAGTAAACCACTTTGTGGAAGAGTAGCCTGCTCGCAGTGAGTTGCAAGAGCTTGTACAGCATTTAAGAGTCTCCTTAAAAGAAACTAGATGGGTATAGTCTTCTCACAATCCACATCAGGAGGGCCTCTCCATTACTTTCACTCCAATTGAGAAATGTTTCATCAAAAAATATGAGACAGCAAAGCACTTGTTTCTTACTTTGGGCTGTTCTCATCTCTCAGAGCTGTGACAGTGTTAACAGGAACATTCAGGAAATGCAGGGGAATGTGGTCACACAGCCTTCAGAAACCTCAACTGAACCCTTCACAGAACACTCCTGAAAAAAATGAAAGGCTCAAACCCAGAAACAGCATGCTGTTGAGAAAAACTCAGTTTTTGGCTTTCTTACATCAGCTTATCTTCATCTACAGGCATTCTGTAAAATCTATAGTGTATGTTTATCAACACCATTAACTAAAGTCCTGTAGGGGCAGAAGGAAGTTCTTACCAGTGATGCCCTGCTTCAAAAAGGTTCTCTTTTCAGGAACATTTCTCATAAAAGCATCTCCACTTCAACATGAAAGGCAGTATATTCTCCACAGGTGCTTTCAGGTGGTTCCAAAAAGTGTCTTACGTCCTTCACGCTTTAGCTTCCTGTTTCCACTGAAAAAAAGTTGCTAAATAAAGTTGTGAAGTAAAGACAAAAAGGAAAACAACATATTATTGGTGTAAGTCACTATAGCATTTTCTTCCTTTATTTCCAGGGATACACAAGACAAAATAATTATACTTTTCCCTTCTGTGAAGCTTGCAGCCTAAATTTCCTTCAAAATATTAGCACCAAATGGAAGTGTTTTCTTCTCCCTGTTTGAGTCTATCTGAACAACTACAAAAATATAGGTCTTTTATTAGTCACCGATATTCTGTCTATAGAAATGTTCATTCTTTGTCAGTTCTGGGAGGATTCGGTAAACACTAAACAGTGGAGAACTTGTTACTGCATTAGAAGTCACCCTCATCCATTTCTTACTCTAAACAGTCCCTAAAATAGCAACAGGAAAGTGCTTTCAGCTACATCTAGATTTGTTTCTTTTCTAAGACAATGTCTTTGGTCTCTACAAACATTTTCAGTAATCCTACACCAGAAAAATCCTACAACACTGATAACAGGAAAAAGAAAAGGCTTCTGCTCTTTGTATATGTTTACTTACATGTGCTTAGTTAAGTGGCAAAAATATTTTCCAAAGTATCTGACTCCACTAAAGCTGTAAGAGGCAATGGCAGAGGGTGAACTGGATTCCTTTTGTGTCTTACACTTGTTCACGTATAGCTGTTCTAGTTATTTCTGTACAAATCCAGTCAGGTAATTACTCATTAGCCATCAAAGAGAGAACCAGCTTGACTCCTAGGACCTACATGACTTTTCACTGTGCAGTTTGCACAATGAAGAAAAAATTCTTATCCGACAGGCTTGAATCTACCAAAGAAATTTCCAGTTGTATCAGACCTGTAGAACTGCCCAAGGGCAGAGTGAATTGGCAATCCTTCCCCTTGCTTATTTTTCAGAGGGGACATTGAGGACACCATTTTTCAAATGACAAAAAGCCTTCCTTTTGCTGATTTCCTTTACCACTATAGACATTGCAGGGAGACAAGGATGAATCCTGAGGTCTTGGTAAAACTGACCCAGGAAATATTCTGGTGGTATTGGGAACTATTACTGTTCTTTCTCCAAAAATGATCTCATTTAAGATTCTTGGAAAAGCCTCTTGTATTTATATGCCCCAGCACAAACCACTGCTAGCCGTCTTTTTCCTACATGACAAAATGAGTCTATGTTGATCACGAATGCCTTGTTTGACAGCACTGACTGCAGTGAAACATATTCGAAAACACAGTAGGTATAATTCTGAGTGTATTACTTTCATAGGGACCATGAACAGGCAGTAATCTCCATTTTATTCTGCATTGTACAAACAAATATACTAAGCACCTAGGGAGAGCTTTTGATTCAATTTTTATGGAATAATAAGAAAAAAAAAACACGTGTAGGGATCAAGGCAACAACAGAAACAGGTGCACAGAACAGTAATCATAGTGGTGCTATCTTGGAGAAAGGAAAGGCAGTACAAATTAAGGAGCCATTAATGATATAATGCAGAGTACAATCCAAATAAAACCTAGCTTATTTTCCTAAGAAAGGGTATGAATGTATTGCACTTTTATTCTACTTGTATGGCGTAGCCCTCAATGCATATAAAACAATACAATGCAATGGGATAATCCCTCCCTTTCGCTGCTCAGCCCGTTTATTGTACCACAGCTAAGTCTGTGTCAGCCAGCTCCACCACTGGACTCCAACAAGAGTTGAAGTTCCCGTTTGTTGTCACAGATGGGCCTGTGGGGCTTTGTTTCTGCTGCAGGCATCTAGCTGCCTCTCGGTGGGTTGGTACTTGAGTTTTATATAGACATATTTTCTGAAGAGAGTCTTCTATCACTCCAGTATCAGTCAGAATGTTTTGGGTGAGTTTTTTGTTTTAGCAAGTTTTTGCATTAGCTTGTTTGTCTACAAGACTAAACAGACCAAGGCTGAAACTGCGTGTAACTGGCTCTACTTCACTAGTGCCAGTGGGGCTAAAAAGGGGCAGAAGGAGAAATTTCTCACAAAAATCATTTGTAAGTGGTTAGGAAACAGCAGCTTTGCTAGTTTGTTTTCATTATGTTGCTTAGCCTATAAGTAGGCAGCTTGATAATGACCAAGAGTGAAAGAATATATCAGTTCTGTAATGTAATCCTCACACTCTGCTCTACCCGGGTTCTAAGGACCAGCCTGTAAGGTCTCTGTTTCTGCTAGGTATGTGGTGCATCTGTGCTGGATTTCCATCATAAACCAACCTAGGTGGTGCCACCAGCATTCCTCTGCTGTCAGTAGCAGAAGGGTTGGAGCTGCCACTGCTGTACACAGGACAGAGCCTGTCACACCCAAATGAAATGGAAAGCAGTCTTAAAGCTGCAGCTGTGATTTGTTCTGCAAACAAAGTCAGCACAACATGAAACCCCAAACTACAAAAGCAGTTGTATGGGCTACAAAGGAAAATTTTCAGCCACCTCTTTGTTGCAGAGTTACTCTCACAGGTGTCCACCTTTCCTTTATTGAAAGTGGAAAAAAAGTTTTCCTGCTTAAATGTAACTTGGGGATGGTTGCTCACCTTGTTGGAGTACAAAAGGCAAGTCTTGTCCTATAGCTGTGTCTTACAATGACAGTATAAGTCTCCATATTATATGTCATTGCGCATCCTATGGAACAGATTCAGGCTATGAAACTGTTCTGGATGGCCCAGCAGGCTGGAGATGGAAAACAAAACAGGTAAATAAATAAACTCCAATTGCTTTCTGGTAAAAAGAGTCAGGAACATCAGAAATGGCACTAGTGGAAATATTGCTGGGCTACCTTGTGCTACCTCCATGTCTCATCAGAAATACAAAACAACCTTATCTGACTATTATTTAATAAAAAATGAGCTACGGGAACCAGCCTGTGATTTAGCTCATGCAATTATCACCTCTGTTTTGCTCATTCCTCTCATACAACCTCTAAGATCTTTTAGGGGCAAAGTGTATTATTTTTCATTTTAGCCACTTCAGCTACTGTGTATTATTGAGTACATAAGATATTCCTTGGAAACTCTGAAGAAGGAAAGCAACATCAACAAAGGCAGTTTTTGTTTCCATTTCTGTACCCATAGGCTCAGTGCTGCCTCACGGGATTTTTATGAGGTGTTTGTGCTGCCCCTGGGTTCCACCCACACAAGGACAGGTTCCAGCAACAACAGGTGTGACCAAACCTAGAGCTGCCCTGCTGCTGTGAACAAGCCAGGTGAGCAGGGTTTTGAGGACAGCTTTTCAAGCATGTAATGCTTACAGAGAGCATTACAGGTGCTCCGCATCAAGCTTTTGGCATCCCGACACATGGACCTAAAATGTCCAGAGAGGTCAGCATCCAGAGTCTTAAACACTGTAACAATTTGTTTCTTTTCTGATGTTGAAATTGGAACTGAGCCCCTGTAAAACCGACTGCATACCAGCTACTGGAAAGCTCTTCAGAGCAGACTCTGCAAGGTACATGGGCTTGTGAGCCATGGTGAGCTCTGCAGTCAGTCAGTCAGGTGTTTTGTTTGTTTGTTTTGTTTTGTGATTTGTTTGTTTTTTTTTGAATGCTGTACCTTCCCCTTCAGTATTCATCTGTTCAGTGGAATCCTATGGCAAATGTTAAAAGCTAAAAAAAAAAAAAAAAAAAAAAAAAAAGTTGAAATCTCCAGATTGCAGGATCCTAACCACTAGCACCTTGAAACTATGTTTTTTTTAGGCTGTTCCCAAACATTTACTAAAGATCTGAAAAATCCACCCCTCAAGCTGTTTGTGTTGTGACAATGCAGAAATACATAAGGCATTGGTGACATACTGACATATGTCGTGACATGTGCTGTGAAAGCATACATGCCGCAGTACTCCCCTAAGGAGTAAAAGGATGAAGGGGCATGCAGGACCCACACCTCTCTGGGCATGAAGGATGCCACCTCTTACTTGACAGAGTTTGAGGCAGATGTTTGTGACAGATGTTCACTTGATTCCAAGTCATCTTTCAGAGCTTTTCCAACTGCTTTTCTGCCCTTCCCCTCCCCTCTGATGCTCTTGTGAAGCAGCATGTCAAACAGCCGCCTTTGGCACAGGTTGGTGAACAAAGGCTGGCCTCTGAACTGAAGGCTGCCATAGCCCAAAAGGGGCTTTTCAGTACTCTGTTCTCCAGGCGTACACAAAATGATCTGCCATTTCTCACCAACACAGAGGTAAAAGATGAAAATGTTTAAGAAAACCTGGAAGGTGGAGCTAAAATACAAAACACAAAACAGTTGAAGTTTAAAACCTTTGAGTGCTGCCTGTAGAATTTCCATGCCAGTACAATTTTCTGAAACAGAAACATGTTTTTTCCTTTCTGTTTTGGCTAAGACTTTCTAATACTGCAATTCTGATTTTTCCTGTTCTATGTTTGCATTCCCTAGTGCTAAGAAATATACATATGTCACACATCTGACATTCAAGAGGTTCATAAATGACTCATTTTGTCTGGGGTAGAGTTAATTTTCTTCATGGCAACCTATATGGTGTTGCGTTTTGGATTTGTGAGGAAAACAGTGGCAGTAACACACCCATGTTTTAGCTGCTGCAGAGCAGTGCTTGCACTGCAGCATGGTCTTTTCTGCTCCTTGTGCTGCCCTGCCAGTGAGACTCTAGGGGTGTACAAGATGTTGGCAGAGGGCACAGCCAGCACAGCTGACCCAAACATACCAAAGGAAAGGCTCATACCATACAGTGTCATGCTCAGCAATAAAAGCTGGGAGAACAAAAAAAAAGAAAAAAAAGAGATGGGGAAGACATCTGGAGTTACTGCATCTCTCTTCTCAAGCAACAGTTATGCATGATGAGTAGTGCTTTCCTTGAAATGGCTGAGCATCTGCCTGCCAATGGGAAGTAGTGAATGAATTCCTTATTTTTGCTTTGCTCATTCCCACAGACTTTACCTATTAAACTGCCTTAATCTTGGCCTCTGAGTTTTCTCACTTTTACCCTTCTGAGTCTCTCCCCCATCCTATTGCAGGGGACTGAGAAAGTGTCTGTCAAGCTGCCTTATGGGGTTAAACTACAAAAGTCTTTTACAACACTCAGTGTGAGGCACAAGGGGTTCAAGATAATGACAACTTGACTGGAGTGTGCTAGACCAAATTTTATAGCTGTTACAGCAATTTAGCTACTAACTAGCAAGATTCCTATGCCTGCCATTGGTCTTGCTTGCCTTGCTGTGTGTTAGAGTCTAGTTCTGGTTAGCAGCTGCTTTTTGCTCTTGCTGGTTGCTGATCTGCTTATCATTTCACTCTGATGTGCCTAGGAACATTTAGATAGCAGTGCTGACCACGCACTTGGGCTGGTAGACAAACAAGGCATTGCTGCTGTTCCTGTGCTGCTGTACTGGACAGGTTGGGACTACATAGTGAACACAAGTCAGAGCTGTGGATGAGTCCACATGGGAGCATGGACACCCCAAAATACCTGTGGCCATGGATAAGCCCACTCCAGAGCAGGTACACCCCTGAAGGGACAGTGTCCATGGATAATTACAGGCAGAAGCAGGTATACCTCTAGGCATCTGTGGACTTGGACAGGCCCACAAGGCAGCAGGTATACCTCTGAAGGAACTGTGGCATTGGGATGGGGCATAGCAGAGCAGGTACACCCCAAAGGGACAGTGGACAAGCAGGAGGGGCAAGGAGAGGAATTCCTTGCAATGTTAAACCTATAGCCTGGTCCAAATGGACTAGAGGTGGAGACTGTAAAGGATACGCCTTTAAACTGTCTGAATTGTACGTTATAGGAAGTACCATAGCAGGAACCATGTAATCCAATAAAGGACGAACCTCACAAGAAGCAGTGCAAATGCAGCAATGACCTGATCTAATGCAACACACCAGCTCTCCTGTCCTGAGGGACCACTGTAACAGACAGAAACCAGATATGGACTAAAAGAGCACAGCAGACATTTTATGGTTATTTTATAAGCATTTAACAGGTGTGGCCCATACACCAACATTGAGGGAATGATAGCTGTATATATATTAAAGGATGAGAAGGGGCTAGAGGTAGTTTATAAGGATATATTAGATAGCATGAGACCTGAGCACGACAAAATTGCTTAGGCATAAATAGGGGAGATTGTACTAGTTTGGGCTGATAGAGAGCTAATTATCTTCATTAAAATAAATAAATAAATACATACATAAAAACTGCTGTGGTTTTATATTTTGGATTTGTGATGAAAACAGTGTTAATAACATCCTGATGTTTTTGTTGTTGCAGAGCAGTGCTTGCACAGAGCTAAGCTCTCCTTTGTCTTTCGCGCTCTCCCACCAGCAAGGAGGCTCAGGGTGCACACGAATCTGCAAGGGGACACAGCCAGGGCAGCTGGTCCAAATGGGCCAACGGGACATTCCATACTGTGTGATGCCGTGCTCAGCAATAAAAGCTGAGAGGAAGAAGGAGGGGGGTGGCAGCCATTCAAAGTTCCTTTTTTTTTTTTTTTTTTTTCCCAAGTAACAGCTATGCATGACAAGCAGTGCTTTCCTGGAAACAGCTAAACATCTGCCTTCCAATGGGAGGTAGTGAAAGAATTCCTTCTTTCGCTTTAATTTGTGTGCAAACTTTTGCTATACATTGTCTTTATCTTAACACATGAGTTTTATCACTTTTTACCTCTTCAGTTCTCTCTGCCATCCCATGTGGGACACGGAGTGAGTGGCTCTGTGGGTCTCTGATGCCTCCTAGAGTTAAACCACAACAGTGACAACTGGCAATTTCAATTTATTTAAAACTTTTTTTTTTTTTCATGAGGCAACAGGAAACAAAGTTTGCATTTTAAAATTAGCATTCAGACAATTTTTAATGGCATATACATCCAGAAAATGTGTAATAGTTCACATTAATGTTGAAAATTTGTTCCATCTCTCATTGTGAACCTACCGTGCTTGTATATATTTAATTTTGTTGTCTGATGTTTTCCCCAGTTCTAGTGTTGTCTAGTTTCCAAAAATATTATTACATGAAATACAGAGAGAGAAACTACTGGGAATGTTCTTCAGATGTAGAATTAATCTTTTCTCTTTCAACACTTTTACTTCACAGAATTTTCTTTTGGTCTACCACAACACACAGCTAGGCTTTACGTATTGTTATGAGGAATGCTCCAGAAATGCTTGAGACTGGTTTGTATCTGTATGCCAGCATCAATTTGGGAGTGATCTCACTTTGTGCTTCCTGGTATTTCATTGTTAGTTTTCCAAGCTCAGACTTTCCAGCCATCAGAGAATTGACAAATGCAACATCTGAGAGAAAATGATAGAAAATTAAGTGCACTCATTTTTCATCAAGTAGGTTTCCTGCAGTAATCATTCTTGAACCCAGAGAGCTATTATTGAAAACACTCATCACTAGAAAACCCTCAGCTTCAACAACAGCTAAATAGTCTTTCCAACTTGTCTAGACTCATAGAGGCTTGCTTGGTCTGTTGTTACCCTGGCTGATTTAAAACTCATTTCCATACTCATTGCTCTCTGAAAACAAGGCAAAATTCAAAATTCATTTCCTTGAGAAACTCCTGCCACTTCCTTTTTTTTTTTTTCTTTTTTTTTTCCTTTTTTTTTTTCCTTTTTTTTTTTTTTTTTTTTTTTACCTATCCACCTGTTTCCCTTCCCCAGTGAACTTCAAGCTGTTGTTCCACTTGTGTCCTCCTGGCTCAGCTATGTGCTGTCTGAATCCTTGCTTTTTCTGAGCCCACCAGATTCACTGCCTTCTATTTTCTAGTCCCTTCACACAAGTCCAGTGTACAGTTCAGCCTTTCAGACAACTAAGTACATATTAGCCCTTCCTGGGCTAACAATCATAACAGCCAGATAGCCACACTTGTCTTTTGGTGGTGATCCTTCCTCAGCTCACTGATGAATTTCCTCCTTCTCCTGTTTTTCTAGTGTTAACTTCTGAGTGCTGTTGAATAGGGAGTACTTGTTAACTTGTTTAGATCCCCTGTAAATATTTGAAATATATGGTTAAAAACTTACGGAGTCTGCTTCCCCATCAAAGAGTCACAGAAAGGTAGGGCTTGTTTCAAAAGCAAGCAAAGTATGAAGGTGATGTCCCACCAATTCTTGTGACGTTTTGGATTAGACTCATAGTACCTGAGGTGCAATGTGTCACTGTAAGGTAATGAAGTAATAGATTTGTATACATAGAATATCGATCAATTTATACATCATTTATAATTTTGCAAGAACATGAATGGAATATGTGTAACATATGTAACATGCTGGAGATGTCACCATCAGGAAAATCTGAAAGGAACAGGTTTAGATGTGGCAAGGTATAGAGTAAGTTTAGACATTTGACAAGGTCGTTCTAAAGTCACACTTAAGAGGGATCTTGAAATACCAGCAGCTGAGGTGTTTTTACACAGGACTAAGCAACTAACATTTTCTGTTAATCAAGCTATGTCTAAATTAACAAATAAAATCTTACATTTCAATTCTTTCTCCTTGGAGAATCTCAGAGAATTATATGAAGCTCTGAAAAACTAAGCTTTTCCTTTTTAAGTAAGGAGCCTTCTCGATTAGTTTGATTAAATTGTAACTTTTCAGCAGCCGATTGTGTTTTATTAAAAGCAAAAAATTATTTCTGGGATCTATAGCAATGCAAAAGCATATTGAGGATTTGATGACATGGTAACTAGAAGGGTGACTCTTGAGTGCCTTGCCACACAGAAATCCTGAGAGGCTGTCGGCATATAGGTAGCCTCACTGGTAGTGCAGTTCATGGGTTGGTGTCTTTCATCATATTTTAAGAAGACATGTTCATCACTCTTCCCTCCAATGTGAGCTGTACATATGTTCTCCACAGGCCAGCTCAGTCTTGATACTGTAGTTTGTTTTTGCTCTTTCTGCTTTTACTTTCAATTCTGTTTGACAAGGAAGCTAATGGAGCTTTTTATGCAAAGATCATAAAAATGTAATATTTGATATGCATAGGGGTTTTAACTGTAGAAAAAGGATATTAACTGAATGTTAAAAGCTTGGTAAAAAGAAATATAAGAATATTGATACAAATAATTTTCTTCAAGCATCAGAGCTCACAAATGCAGGAAATATAGTTTCTATTTCATGCTATCTTCTGGTGGTAAAGGTAGACTTTGCTGCATTTGGTCAAATTCAGTAGGTATTTGTAAGGCTTTCTTCATAATCACCTATCTCACACTTTTTTCAGTGTTCGTATAAGATTCATATTCTTAAGCACAAATATTCTGCAACCACTGAGTTAAGTTGCTACCTACAAGGCAGTCTCAAATAATTAGAGTGTTACAGGTACTATTAAAAAGAAAAACAGCTATAGGTAATGTTAAAAGAAAAAGAGTATTAAAGATGTATGAAACCTGTGGGTATTTGTCACTTGTAATTTTGCTTCTCTTCTGATACACTGATAACTAGAGGGGAAAAAAGTAAAACAAAGATGGAAACAAATGGATGACTACCATGAAGATTCATACCTTACCAAGGGAGTATAAAATGGGAGTGTATGGGAAGAAGAGAAAAATGTGAGCTGAAGCACAAAGAAAGAAGTTAGAGCCAGAGGACAGGGAAAGAAATAAAAGCAGAAGACAAGTTAGGGGGTCAAGAAAGAGATAATAGTAAGAGAGAGTAAGTGAAGAGGATAAAAGAAATTAGGGAAAAGACTATGAGCAGGAAGAAGAAATGGAAAAGAAAACAATTAAAATGGTCAGAGTGACAGAAGGGCTGAAGAAAGAGTATGAGAATGAAATTGATAGAACTGATCTGATGGTGAAGTGAAAACGAAAATCATATAAGAAACTATCAGGGCATTTAATAATTCAAAACCCAAGGAAAATAAAGTACAAGTTCCAATTACACAAATGTATTTTTTTCCCCTCTGCATTAATCTCTTGTTGTGGTTTTATTTCCCTGTGAGAGAGAGGAAAAAAAAAAGGCAGACAAAAGGTCCTGATTAAAAAAATCTTGGGATAATCTTGGTCTGCACAAAGTGCAAAGAAAATCTTCAGTCACTTGCTATGAACCATTCATAGATCTCATTCTCAGTCCTTGTAAGAAGGCCAGAAGGAGCTGATTGTCTCAGGCTATAAGGAACATCTTTGCAAACAGGTAACAGAGATACAGTGAAAGGATTTGGTCTGAGTGTCCTGCCCTCCTGAAGAAAAAGTTGTTTCAGATCAGTTACAGCATATCTTTGATATGCTTGAACAATCTATGAAAACTGCCACTATAACTATCTTGCATTTTGCATCCCAGTGAAAAAGACTTACATTTTGCATTTTGGACAGCCTATATTGATGATTTTGAAACTTTTCCAAACATTTTTCAAGCACAGGAATTCATTGAAAGAAATGCTTTCGTAGCAGAGAAGGGAGAGAGAGAGAAAATAGCTTTTTAGGAGGGAAAAAGTGAGCTTTGACTCAATTTCTGTCTCCCTGGTATTTAGAATCAATGTTTCCTTCAAAATACTAATGTGATTTGTTGCTCTAGAGGTAGAGGCCTATTATCACTGCTTAAAAGCTAAGGCAACTAAACCCTTTTTATACTTCATGAGTAATGAACCTTCTGTTACTTTCTCTGATTAATATGATAAAACCATAAGTTATTAATAATCAAATAATCTCTGTTAACAAGATTATGATCATGATTTTCTGTAGCGGGAAATATAGACTTAAGTCCTTTGGAAATGCCTTTGCAAACAGATGAAAGGCTGTTGGATAAGTGCAGACTCAACAAGAATTGTGCCAAATGTCTTGGCTCTTTACCATGCTCAAAGTCCATGCTGAATGTTGCAAACAAAATGGATCCCCAAGTTCCTTTAAAGGCTTTATAGAATTTATTCGGGAAACCATCCAAGCCAGCTGTTTTTCCATTATTTAGAAAATTAATGGCCTCCTCAGTGAATGCTTTTTCTAAGACATCCCTTTGTGTATCTGGGCATGTGGGCATTTGGAGGTTGTTAAGGCATCCATTAATGTTTTTATGTGCATCAGGGTAGTCATTTTCCAAGCATATATATTCACAGAGCTGCCTGCAGGCTTTATCTTTTTGTTTGTTTAAAGTTACTTTCCATTATCTTGAATTTAAATTGAACTTATTTCTAAATGTACATTCCAGATATTTTGCCTTGCCTGTTCTCCATTTTCCAGTGTCGTTCCCTTAAAAGGTAATGTACAATGTACTATGTACTGGGAATCATTTTATCTGCAAAAGCAGTGAAATAGAAGATTCATCACTTTACCACAATAATGTGTCCTGAGGTTTGATTTTTCACAAATCACAATTTGAGATGGATCAATAATAGTTGCCATTTATATAACAACTTATATCTCAGGAATTAAAAGTACTTATAAGCATTACCAGAGCCAGAGAATGTCATGTAAAGTTTTACTAATTCTACAGTGTGTTATTTCTCCCACTTGTTGGGCTACATAAACACAATACTTTAGAACAACAACAACAAAATAAACAAATAAAATTGTCAGCTTCTCGCGCTTGGGCTGCAGTACTAGGAGGGAAGCCGAACATGCTGATGTAGCTGTCAGTTGTCCATGCAGAGCAGCTAAGAAGGGGGCTAGAGAGATTCTTTGGTGGGGCTTATGGGTATGAGGGCATGTCAGGATCAGATGCAGGAGCTGAGGATTTTTAACACGGCTATTAACCAACAGCAGCAGAGTAAGGAAAAACAATTGTAGACACACAAAGCTAAGTCATTTGTTAGAACAATATTACTTTAACAAAATCCTTCCATTCAGCCTTCCTCATTATTTTGTAGAATACCTGTATCGTATCTCTGTTCTTTTTTGAGGCCCTGCCCCTTTTCCATATTTGGTTTAAATAAAACTTTAAATTGTCAGACACTTTTACTCAGGGTCTTAAGATCCAAAGTTTAATTTGACTTTCCATGGTCATGCTCTCTAGCCTGAATAAATTCACAGATCTGGAACAGAAAGAGTTGGTTGTGTAATGTAGGTCCTATGTTTGGCAAATGAAAATAAAGATATGGCCTTAAGAACAGGAATGATTACACCTCAAACTAGGTCTGTTGGTGACAAGTTAGTTCATTTGCATTGCTTTTAAACTATCATGTTTGCTGAGCTGAGCTTGGTGATGAGGTTCAGGAAATCTACACTTCTGCACCTGAACATTCTTGCTTTATCCTAACACACACTTTCCATTAGCTTTATAGCTGTGGTTTCTTGAGCAATGATTTATGTAGCCCTTATGCTGAACTCATTTTTTCCTGGTGAATTTACTTTCTTTTAGTACCCACGTGCTCCCGCAGAAAGGCTGGTGGATGACCCTGCACAGACCAAAGAGCAAAACTCCAATTGTTTCCTGAGTGTCCAGTGTTTATAGATTTCCTCATTTCTGCTACTCCTTACACCACTGTAAACAGCCTCCAGTACCAATACTGACATTGCTCACACTGCATTATGAAAACTGTAAGACTGATAGCTTGTCCTTTGTGTATATGTTCGTTCGTCAAACAGCAGGAGCACTCTGGCTGAAGTCTAAACATTTTGAAGCAATCATAGTGCAGGGGCAGGTCTGTTTAGTAAACTAACAAACTGAGGTGGGATTGGGAGACATGGGGATTATTCAATGAATAGTATTCACCCCAGACAAGGGCACCTCTTTAAAATACTCCACTGCACAGGAAAATTCCTGCTTTTGATCACTCTTTGTGCAGTGAAATCCATTAAATGACAAGCTGGGCAAGCCTCTTTTTGCATGTTGTGGCTGTCTATTTCAAATGGCTGACTGCCAGCAGTTTTACTGAGAGTGGGAGCCATCCGATATTTCAACACAGAGAAATAGAGAGAGCATCAGCAGGATGCAGGGGATCAGAGAACCAAATGGCACTCAGAGCACAGCCTGTATTTTCTGTATGGTTTGAGAGACAGCACAACTTGTACAAAAACATGATTTGGCTGATAACCAGCTTTTGTCCAACAGGCTCCTTTTAAGCTCTAAGCATGTAATGGATGTGCTTATGGTTTACAGCTTGTTAAATCAGGGCTTGAACAGCTCCAGTTTGAGTCAAACTGTCCTCCAAGACAAGAGTGAAAGAGAAGGACCATACAGACCTTTCTCATGAGGAATGAGAAAAAGCAGGAGCACTTTGTGTGATAGCCCCATGTTAGCACTTTCCCAAGTACTAGACTTTAATAAACATGCTCACAATGCTTTACATTTACTGACTCAGATACACTTTCTGATTTCATATCTCTTCAGCTGATCTGGAAGAAAAGTTCCCACATAATTGTATTCCTGCAGTTACTTTACCATACAGTTAAACAGGGCATTTACTCACTGCTGACATAAGTCCTCTCCTTCCTGTTACAGCTAAAACCTTCTCAGACAGCTTCACTGTGGCTCTCAAGCTGTGGTAGCTTGCTATCTAGGCAAGATATTGAACCTTGAGAGAGGTTTTTGGCTGTTTTGTAAGTCACCTGATTTGCAGTGAGGTTGCAGACTGTCACTCAGCTATGGGTAGGCCTTTGGTGCCTCTCATTTCATGCCCAAAGAAGAAAGGTGCTCTTGTATGAGTCAGCATGGAGGAATCACAGAACTCCTAAATTTATGAAGGCTCCAGGATGTGCCAGTCTCTACTTCTCAGTAACACCCACCAGCTACCATGATGCTACTGCTCACACCTGAGCTGGGCTGACCTGCATGCTCAAATTCAACTAGAAACAATCTGACTTGACTGCGGTGATGACACATCACTTGACATTATCATCTAGAGCTTCCAAGTCTGCTCTCAGCTTAGGAACCTCCACGCAGCCCTGCATAGCAGACGTGAGTTCTCAAACCTTCCCATTGCCAGAGAAAAGCTTTATAGAAGGAGTCATATTCCTTGACTGTCCTGCAGTCATTACTTCAAAATTATTGTAATCAACATAATTAAAATCTTTGAAAACAACACGCCACTCTTGTACACTCATATTGTAAGTATTTATGAGCAAGACTTGATGATTTCTGTGTAATTAACAGGAAAAAAAGGCAGGATTTAAATAGAATCACTCAAGGTGAGTAATATCAGAGAGTTTAAAGTCTATATTTCTCATAACTCATGCTGTTATTAGTGTACTCAGCTCAGCAATAACAGAGAAATTTCAGCTTTTTAATATAATATATTACTGAGTTTAACTGAATTATTATTGTGTATGTTAACCCTAGTAGGCAGCACAGCTACTCGTTCCACCTCCCCCACTGGGATGAGGGAATATGAAAGAGTAAAAGCAAAAGAATATTGGGCTGAGGCAAAATCATTTAATACAAAATGAAAATTTGAAAGAAAGGAACAAAACAAGAGATATAAAGGCATTCATTCACCACTTGCCCTAGGTAGCCAAATGCTGAGCCAGCAAAAGATGGCTAACCCACCGAAACCTCATCCCCTCTGTTTCCTTGCTGAACACGCTGTTTAATGGCATAGAATAATTCTTTGGTTTTTACAAGTCATCTGTCTGGTTGCGCTCCCTCCCATACTCTTGTGCACCCCCTGATCTACTCACTGAGTCAATAGAGTGAGAAACAGGAAGCCCTGATGCTGCACAAATACTGTTCAGCAGCAGATTAAGCAGTGGTGTATTTTCAGCTTTGTTTTGGTCACAAATCTAAAACACAGCACTGTATAGGCCACTGCTAAGAAAATTAAATGCTGTCCCAGCCAGACACAGAACTAATGGTTTTGTCTTCTGTCTCTGGTATGAATTTCCTTGACTTAGTTTCCATAGCCACGATTTCTATTTGAAAGGCAAACACCATCACCCTCACGATGACTAAGGGGAATGGTTAGCAGTATAAAACTGCTTTGGTCCCTCCAGAAATCACGGCACAGGTTCTAGTGCAGTAGCCACGCAACCAACCTCCAACACTGTAAAATCCATAGCATGCTCACGTGGGACTACCAGGGTAAGGGGAAGCCATGCATTGCATGAACCCAGCACAAACACCCTCAGATACCCTTGGTCACCTCAAAAGAATTAAACTGAAATATGTTTGGACAAGGTGCATCTAGGCCAGCAGGACTAGGGAAGTGATTGTCCCCCTGTACTCGGCTCTGGTGAGGCCGCACCTCGAGCACTGTGTTCAGTTTTGGGCCCCTCACTACAAGACAGACATCAAGGTTTGAGTTAATAGAAGGGTAACAAAGCTGGTGAGGTAACAAATAGAAGGGTAACAAAGCTAGAGACCAAGTCTTACAAGGAGCGGCCAAGGGAGCTGGGGTTGTTCAGCCTGGAGAAAAGGAGGCTCAGGGGTGACCTTATCGCTCTCTACAGGAGATCTTAAAGGAGACTGTAGTGAGGTGGGAATTGGTCTATTCTCCCATGTGTCTGGTGACAGGATGAGGGGGAATGGGCTAAAGTTGCTCCAGGGGAGGTTTAGTTTGGATATTAGGAAGAACTTTACTGAAAGGGTTTTTAGGCATTGGAATGGGCTGCCCAGGGAAGTGGTTGAGTCCCATCCCTGGAGGTCTTTAAAAGACGTTTAGATGTAGAGCTTAGGGATATGGTTTAGCGGTTTAGTGGAAGACTTGTTATTGCTAGGTCAGAGGTTGGACTAGGTGATCTTGGAGGTCTCTTCCAACCTAGATGGTTCTGTGATTCTGTGATTTTGTGATCTGCTGCTGATGGTTCCAACAAATTTAGAAAGGTCTGAATGATCTTCCACTATGCCAGTTTTTGGAGGACAGAGAGTCTGACTTAAGGCAGGTTTTGCTGAATATTCTCCAAATAAGCTCTGGCTATAAATATATCTACTTTGTATTTAATATAGTGTCTTTTTTGAGATGACCCCAAGCTGCCAATGTCATCACACTTCATCAATGTCATTGTTGTGGCTGTTTTCAAAAACAACAACAACAAAACAACAACAAGACACAAAACAGTCTCCTGTTGCTAACTGGAGGCCCTTCAGAGCCACGAGTGGAAGTGTATGCTGAAACCTGATAATAATTCCTTACTGGGACCAGTGGATAAGTAAGGCAGCAAGGAAGGACTATGGTGGCCTGGTGACCTGACTTTTTCAGATGTTGTGGAAGGGCATTCAAAGATTGAATTTTTTTTTGTCAGGGTACTAGCCTATATCTGCGCTGACCTCATTATTTAGACTGATGACCCACAGCTTATACTCAGATGTGTCTGCAGCAGTTGCAGTTCATTTCTTTTATGAGAGTGGATTGACCAATGCTAAGCAATGAGTTTTCCTAAATTAATTTTCTTTTATTATGTTTTTATAGGTGACTTTGTTATTTTCGGGAGGGGAAGGCAGTCTGTTTTTTGTTGTTGTTGTTGTTGTTGTTGTTGTTGTTGTTGTTGTTGTTTTTCCTCAATGAAGTCAGAAATTACAGATAAAGAAATAGCAATAATAATAAAACTGTGCCATTGCTGGAGCAATGCAATACAGGAGAATGAAAGCTCTAGCAGGGGTTGCTGGGGTAACAAATAATAATAGTAGTAATAATTAGAGTTCAAGAACTTTTAACTATATACATGTTAAGCCATAGTTTGATTTATCTGTCTGAGTTAACAGGAAACAAATCTGTAATAGCATGGCATAATTTTCTATTCAAATTATTCTATTTGTGTACTTACGTTGTGTTGAAAAAGACAGAGGTCAACAAAAGGATAAAAATATGCTTCAACTTAAAGACCACTTTCAGAAACACTCAAATAATGCCTGTCCTTCCACTGTTTTGTCTGACTGCCTGGCAGGTTCTTGTAGGTGCTTTTGGATTAGGTTTCCCTTTCTCCTTAATAAACAAACAAGTTAAAGTAAGAAGGAGAAGACAATTCCAATGTTTCTGCTCATTGATAAAGCTAATAGTGGACAACAGGGGGAAAAGGGGAGTCTGGTTTCTTGAGAACAACTGAACAAACACAAATCATTTAAGATAAGGCCTTCAGATGTCATATAAAGTGCCTGTGTACTTTATACTTATGGCTTTTATGACCATCATTGATAATTAGTATGACACATGGCACATTTTCTAAAATCAAGTATTAGGGTAATAAGGGTGTTCGATTTTGCAAAACAAATTGACAAGATTAACCATGCCAAATGTAGAAGTGGTTTCAGGTGTTGGAAATTACAAAGGGATTTGGGGCTTTAAAATGGCAAAGGGATTTAGCCACATAACTTCCATTGATTTCAATGTTAGATTAGTGACTGGATGCCCTTGTTAAATTTGTAAAACTTTTTGTCTTTTTAAATCAAATCCCAATACTAAATAGCATTTTATCTCAGCTTAGTTTTTCCTGCAGATGTTTCATATCAACAAGCAAAAACATTAGTGTGTAGCCTTCTGTTCAATTACTTTACTTCTCCCCAGTTGCTTTTTCCTATTTATGCTAATAAGCAAAATACTAATAATAGCTTTTTAAACATTATTATGTTCTTAAGAACCACAGCAAGGCCTATTTGAGTTTACTTAGCAAGGCCCTTTTTATTTGGGAACACATGTACATGCTGTTTAATTGTGAAACACAGCTACTGAACGAAAGATCCGGCAACCAAGCAAGTAAGGGGCTGAAATGGTCTGTAAACTCTGCTTAGTCCAAATTAGCAATGTGGGCAACAATATTGTGTTGTGTTTTCATCTTCAATTGCATATATTAACAGCTACACATGCAAAACAAATTCTCCTTTGTGGAGAATGAATTATGTAAATGTAATTTATAGCATTAATTTGGACTTGTATATTTAATCCACTCAAACATAAAAAGGTTTTCATGCACTGAATATTCCTGAGGTAGTTTAATATGCTTAAAATAAATATGGAGCAGCTGACAGAAAAACATGCCCTCCATATCACAAAAGCTGTTTAAAAACAATAATTTAAGTGCCTAATTAATATTTACTACCAGGGATTAAACTCCTAAGTAAATTTTCTTTCTAAAATATTCATTGTGCAATCTATACAGGTGGCAGGTATTGATGGGAATAGATCACAAATGGACAAGCCAAAGACACATTATAAACGCTACTATATTGAAAAATCCTTCCATGAAATAAGAGTAGCTGTTAAAAAAGACAGCTCAAGTTTCAGGTCTTCAGTTCATGAAGTGCATTTTGCACAAGCTCCCAATTTTTCTGAAATTAAAGGTAGTATAATCTCCCTACAAAACTTTTGTTTAAAAGGCTATATATTAGGAGTGCACCATCAACTGCTTGCTCACCAAAAGAGAAATGCAGTGAGCCCCAAATACAATAGAGAGGGTGTTGCATTGCACCAGTGAGCTAGGCTGAACTTGTGTCTTACTCCCATTAACTACTTCACAACTTACAACCATTAACTACTTCAGCTTTTGAACTACTCTGGGCTAATATCAGAACTTGTTAAAATCTCCCAGATGAAACTAGCTTGGCTTTCCTGCTGGTTCTAAAATTCAAAAATGAACTTTTACTGTTGGAAGTAAAGTAAACCTCCAAAAGTAAAATGGTACCAATTTTTTCCTTTGCTTGTCAGACTGAAAAGAAAGAAAAATATTTCTGTAACTGCAAGTTCTCTATGATTTCTCTCTTAAGTGCATCCTCAAGTATCTGTGCTAGGGGCTATAACATGATCTTTTACAAGCAATCTTCTCTCCTTGCTACAGCCAAATCCTCCTTATCTTCAGTAATGGATTAATTTATATTTAGAGTACAAACAAAAACCTTAGGTTAGCTTTCTGAGCACTATCTTTATTAAAGATTGTGTTTTGCAACTTCACCATAATGTAAAGCTAGTGACTGAAGAACATTAAGCCCTGCTGTCTGTCCAGCCAACTGGTAGCAAGTCTGAGGAAATCAAACACCTCAATAGAAAAAATGAGATCTGAGCTGTTTGCATTTAAACACAGCTGGTTGTGGGAGGACTTTTGTAATCTGATAGAGGGGTTTCTAAGGTTTAAGATAGTGGGAGTCTGCTCGTAAAGAAAATTAATTTATATGAAATCATAGTTCTTTCATAACCACCAAAGAAGGAGACATCTAAAGAGACAGGTTATAGTAGAAGTATAAGGTCTGTAAGGTGCTTGATCACTGGCCATTAGCACATACCCATGGTAGGGCTTGAAGTGGGTGAAGTGATACTTTGCAACCCCATTTTGTTCTGAAGGAGTGGAGCTCAGGAACCCTAGTGTAGCAGTATCAGTTTATCTGCACTTCACAGAATCACAGAATGGTTTAGGTTATAAGGTACCTCTGGAGGCCATCTGGTCCCACCCCTGCTCAAGCAGGGACACCTATAGCAGATTGCCCAGGCCCATGTCAGACAGCTTTTTACTGTCTCCAGGGAGGAAGCTCCTGCAATCTCAATGGGCAGCCTGTTGCCTGTGCTCAGTCACACTCACAGTAAAGAAATAGATACAGCTAGAATAGTTCATTTGGAAGATACCTTCAAAGATCATCTAGTCCAATTGCCAAGTGCTTCCTGATGTTAGGAGGAACCTCCTGTGTTTCAGTTTGTACCTGTTGTCTCTTGTCCTGTCACTGGGCACCGCTGGAAAGAGCCTGGCTCCATCCTGAAGTGCAACCACACTTCAGGTATTGATATTGATACGTACATGTAGATGAGATCCTCCCTGAGCCTCCTCTTCTCCAATCTGAACAGTCCCAACTCCTTCAGCCTTTCCTAGGAGAAGTAATGAAAGGTCCTCTTTGTGGCCCTTCATTGGACTTTCTCCAATAGCTCCATCTCTCTGCTGTACTGGGGAGCCCAGAACTGGACACACTACTCCTGTGGCAACCTCACCAGTTGCACTCTTCCCAGTTGCCCTAATCAAAGATTGTTGAGAGTGGCCTCGCAATAACATCTGCCAGCTCCCTCAGCACACGTGGGTGCATCCCACCAAGGACCACAGACTTATGCATGTCCAATTTGCTTAAGTAGTCCCTAGTCTTTCTTTTGTCATTTATGTGAGTACATACGCCTTTCTTGTTGCCTTGGTCATCCCTGGCCAGATTCTTTTCCATTTGGGCTTTAGGTTTCATAACTTCATCCCTGGATGCTCAGACAATGACTCTGTATTCCTTCCAGGTAACCTGTCTGTCCTTTCTTTCACTCTCTGTATGCTTCACTTTTGTATTTGAGTTTTGTTTATCTGTTTGATTTTTCAAGCCAAGCTGTAGGAAATGGGTGAGGCCTACACTGCCAAAAGAAAACAGGGGCCCCACAATCTCAGGGCCTTGATTAGCAGCCTTCCAGTCAATCATAAGCATAAAGTGGAGAAATTGGATGAATGCAATCACTGATTTTTATATAAGTATGTAAATAGCTATATATACACAATATATTCACCCAAATATGAATTAATTTAAATTTTATATTACACATTCAAATAAAGGCAGGTGCAGGTGATGAGTTCATCTGAAGGTGCAATCATTCATAGGCTCTTCATTTCTCTTCTGTAAAAAGAAAGACAAAAATTACCCGCAGATGATTATAGTACATTGGAGGCACATTTGTATTTTTTTTACATATACTGATGTCAGGATGTCAAAGTTGCTGTTTCACCAACTATAATGAAGGTGAGACACATTTTACTTCTTCAGATGCACTGAAGTTGAAAAAATAAACATTAATGACAAACACAGCCCTATGGATCTTTAATTTTCAATTTATGCAAATCCAAACCCAGGTGTTCTCTAATCTGTTAAAGAAAAAGACAGAAAAGAAGAAAAAGATTAGTTTTAACCCTCATGGTCCACTGAAATATCTCTACTTAAGGATCACTAAATTACTCTTCTGAAATTAAAGCAGAACTTTTCCCAAATCATGTTAAGAGTTTGGACAAGAACTATAACTTGTCTTTAAGCACTCTAGCAGCTAACTAGTTCTGAAATAATTTTAGAATAGAGATCTATGCTGTGTTCCTGAATTGTCTTCTGAATCACTGTTAACCATCATATAAGTGGGATTCACATAGTCTTGTTTTATAGCTCATTTAGTATTTAGGAAAGCTTAGACAATTCTAGAAAAAAAATAAATAAATAAATCATTTCCAAAGAATTCATAGAGCTTTAAAGTTTAATATCTTTTTTTTTTTTTTTTCAATTACTGTTGTTATGATAGTTGTACTTCTCCACAGTATAATCTGAAGCAGGACTGTATGGGAAAAATGAGAGAAATTAATTTTAGTAAAGTAGTTCTTTTTAGGATTATACAGTATGTTATTGCACTGATCTAAAAAGAACAGTGGCAACAAAGCATATTCAAGTACAACACAACAAAATTTGACAGCTGGTTCTTTCAAGAGTTTCTAGAATATACATTTTCCCATATCTTTCGCTGCTGTGACTTCTAAGCCAAGTTTTTACAATCAAGATTGTACCATGTAGCTCAGCGCCTTTCCTGTCTAAAGAATATATATAGGTTTTTGCCTGAGAATTAAGAAGACTTTGATGTCCTCTGAAGCCCTTTCAGTAATTTGGGAGATAACAGGGTGTGATCTTAAGTATGCCTGGGACCTTCTAGGTCCTTTTGAGAAAATTAATAGATGTGAAGAATGACCTTCCATGTGATTATACTCTGAAAATGATCCAGAGTTACTTATCTGGCACCATAGAGGTCATCACAGGACAGAAAGCTGGAGCATCAGCTCTCTTGCATACCTGACATCTGAACCTGCTAGACTGTTTCTTTTGGTGTCAGGCACAGGAGGACAAAGATCACCTAAGTCAATGGCTGCAGGGAAAAAACAGCAGCAGGAGTCACTGGAGGCAGAAGAACAGGACACAGCGGTGTAAGCCAAAGAGCAGGAGCTCATGTCCCAGCTGTAACCTGTCATGGGAGAAGAGATGGCTGGATGTAGGACTAAGTGTGAATAATAGCTCAGGCACAGAGACTAACTGGGGATTAGGGGACTTGTTGAGGCCAAGGTCCTGTGCTATGGTCCACAGAGAGTGGCATGTTCACAGCAGGTATGTATGAAGGGAGAAAGAAGGAGTTCTTACATTTCATCCCGTTTTTATAAAGCTCACTATTTTATTTGTGTAAGAGGAGAGGGGGAGAGAGAGAGAGAGAGAGAGATTCTTCACAGAATGTGAAGAATTAAAGAGGTGTAACCTAAGAATTAAAAGGTGTAATCAAGCAAATATTTGATGCATCAATTCTGCCACAGACCTCATATTTCCTGCCAAAAGCATGGCAGGAAATCCAGCATTATCCCAGTGAAGCATCCTAATCCACTTTTCTATGGTAGGAATGACCTAGTAAATTTGCTATACCCAGCAGTGAGTGGCATAATGCCACTTCAATGCACCTGCTAGGAAGAGCCTTTTCCTGTGAAGTTGCTGAGAAAAGACAGCATGCAATATCTTGCTTGACTATCTCTATGTAACTCAGACTTTTCCTCTCTTTCCTATTCTCCACAATGGTTCTTGAGACTCTTTGCATACAGAAAGCAGAATGCTTTCTCCATCCCTAGCTTCACCCACCGGGCATGCCTAATCCTCTGCAAACCATACCATGCAGCAGGGACACAGCTCAGCCTCTAAAAACAGGGGAAAAAATAATAATAATAAAAAAAAAAATATCTCCAGAACATTGACTGTTTCCAGGTTTTTTGTTTTGTTTTGTTTTGTTTTGTTTTGTTTTTATAATAGACTGCTTTGAAAAGTGAATGTTACAATCATTTCTTTCCTTAATTAAGGTCTTTAAACACAGGATTTGTAATTTAGTTAGAACACTCTCACTTTATTACCATCCATGTGTCTGCCAGAATTAAACTATCTGCCTTGTCTTTTACCTAATATGTAAATTGTTCCTGGAATGTAATAAAAATTCCATCTTACTCTTAAAAATTCAAGAACAAGATAACCATTTTGTTTGGTTGGTTTGTTTTTGTTTGGTTTGGTTTGGTGTTCGAGGAGCTCCTCATTCATCCATGCAGGCCTCCTGGCATTTTTGCCTGGCTTTTTCTTTGGGATACAACCCTTTGAGCTTCCAGAAGGTGATATTTGAATATTAATTAATCAGCTTTCTTGAGCTCCTCTTCCCTCCATGAGTTTGTTCCATGGTACTCTACAAGCAGATCCCTGAAGAGGCCAAAGTCTGCTTTCCCAAAGTAATGAGTTTGTTGTGCTCCTTCCTCACTGCCCTCTGGATGCCAAACTGCACCATTTCAAGGTCACTGCAGCCAAGGCTGCCCTTGAGCTTCACATTCCCCACCAGCCCCTCCTTGTTGGTGAGAACTAGGTCCAGCACAGCACCTCTCCCCATTGGCTCCTCTATCTCTTGTAGAAGGACTTTATCATGAAAGCATTCCAGGATTCCAGCAATCCTCCTAGATTGCTGATGCCCTGCTCTCCCTCCATCAGATGTAGGGGTGTTTGAAGTCACCCATGAGGGCCAGGACCTCTGAACTTGAGATTGTTCCTATCTGCCTGTAGAGGAACCTATATGCTCTTTCTTCCTGATGTGTTTGTCCAGTTAGTTAAGTGCTCCCTGACCTGATCTTGCTGCAACGTGGGGTGTATCTTCTTTGCTCCTGGCTTTCTCCTGTCCCAGGGGCTTGAGATTCCCAAAGACTAGTCCTTCCAGCAGAAAACAAGGTAAAGTGGCAGCAGGCCCACATTTTCTCTAGCCTTTCTTTTTGCTGCTGATATACCCACCGAAATTCTTCACAGAATGACACAGAATCACAGAGTGGTTGATGTTGGAAGGGACATCTAGAGCATCTAGAGGTCGTCTGCTCCAACCCAAGCAGGGCCACCTAGAGCAGGCTGCCCAGAGCCATGCCCAGGTTGCTCCAAGAAGATCTCCATGGAGAGAGACTGCAAAAAAAGAAGTGCTTCCTGATTAACAAGAGCTTCTTGTTGCCTTTCATGCCCCACTCTTGATTCAGCTACAGGTGCGCTTTGAATTCCCTTACTCCACTCCTGCATGTTTGTATAGTGCCTTTCTGGTCATCCTGAATTATCTGATGCTGGTTTTACCTCTTGAATGTTTCTTTTACGTGCCTGAGTTTTGCTATGAGCTCTTGGTTCATTTGTGCAGGGCTCCTGCCACCTTTGCTTTAACTTCTGCATGTTGGGGTGGATTGTTCTAGAGCTTGGAGGAGGTGGTCCTTGGAAATCAACCATCTTTTTTTAGTGGTACCTTGCAGACTGTTAGTCTTCAGTATAGAGCTCAGGGTATTTTTTTAGTAAAGGAAACAAGAGGAAATGGTCATGTTATTTGAACACCAGCACAATTACTATCTATTTTTTTGTTAAAAAAAATAACAGCTTCAGATTGCAGTTGGAAAACGTATTACAAATCCTTCATTTTCAGAGAAGGACAAGAATGACTAAGGTATTTTGTAAACAGAATTGATGACACAGAATGAGAAAAAAGATGGATGTCACCCTAAGACAGTGAAGACACATTACTTGTCTGGGGGCTGAAATGCCAGAGATATTTAAGAATCAAACAAGATTTTCAGAAGTGCTGAAGACACTTGAAATCTGTAAATGTAACTCCCTCTTTTTTCAAATCCTTAGGTCACGAAATTCAAGTCCCTATGTTTGTGTTGACAATGAATCCTTTTTGGTACATGAGAAAAAGTGTTTATGAGCAAATAGATATCTAAGCATCTAATAGTGCAGTGGCTTACTGTTCTTTTTGGTAATCTATTCTGTTTGCAATTAACCTCTTAAAAAAAAATAAAGATTAAATAAACTTTTAAGTTTGTGCAACATTTAGATCTTTGTATAATCACCATTTAACAGTAAAACAGGTCCATAATCACAGAAAGGTTTGAGTTAGAGTGGACCTTAAAGATCATCGTGTTTCAACCCCCCTGCCATGGGCAGGGACACCTCCCACCAGACCTGGTTGCCCAAAGCCCCATCCAACCTGGTCTTGAACACCCCCAGGGATGGGGCAGCCACAGCTTCTCTGGGCAGCCTGTGCCAGTGCCTCACCACCCTCTGAGAGAAGAATTTCCTCCTAATCTTAATCTCCCCTCTTTTAGTTTAAAACCATCCCCCCTACTCCTATCACTATCTGCCCATGTAAAAAATCTCTCTCCAATCATATAATCTTCCTTCATAACACAGTATTAAGTAAAAACACATGAAATAGAAAAGTAGGGCAAGTGTCATGTTACTCTTAAGAGAATTGATTTTAAATGCTAGCCAGGTCACAGTGACATTAAAAATTAGAATCAGGGGAATACAGTATGCACGTATCTCTGTTTAAACCAATATTTACTGATGTAACTTTGTTTTTGCATATGGTTTTAACTATCAATTTACATTTTATTATGCAAGCATTACGTACAAGCTGTCACATTAAATTGATGTTATTGCCATTGGAAATGTTATTCTCTGATTATCCGAAAAACAACAATCTTTTTAAAAGGAACCTACATTAAGAAACAAAAATCATTATTTAACAGTTAGTTACCCATGAACACAGATATATGTAAAGGCAACAATTGTGAAATCTGCTGTTGCATAAGGTTATATTACTCATTCTCACCTTCTGCTTTCAAGATCCTTTGCCAAATGTCTCTGAGGACAGCCTTCATCCCTGAGATGAGCAGGAGTTAGGAAGCATTGCTTCTGTTAGGGGTTTTCCTTCCAAAAGTGGGGAAAGCAGTATCAGCCCCCTCATGTGTCTTCTTTATTTAATAGTGCTTAGCACTTGCAGCTCCCTTTCAGTTCACTGATATTTTTGTGTAACTGGGACTTCTTAAATCCAGACTAGCTTCATTTAGTTTCTTTTTAGTGTTTTGTTTTGCTATTGTCATTGTTTTTCCAGGACTCAAAAAACACCAGTTTAGAAACTTGCAGCACATTGTTAAAATGATCTAAAACGTTTTCAAGTCATAATAGCAGTAGCTAGCAAAAATGACTTATTTTCAGCATTTAATCTATTGCCATACAAGAATGTATCTGTATTTCCTTACATAGGTAGCCATAGCTCTGAAAAACAGTTTTGCTTCTCATTGGGGGGGGGGAAAAAATCACAATTACTGATTTGTGGCTAACCTCTATATATATGAGAGCAAGACAAATCTACTTTCAGTGTTTGCACATTGCCTTTAATAAACAGCTATTTACAGGGCTTCCACTCTCACCACGATGATGGACAGATTGTGTCAGGGCTATAGTGTGATATTCTGCTCTGCAAAATACACTAGTGCTACCAGTTCTTGTTTTCACTGAAGTCAATATTATTTTGTCATGAACAGCAGCAATGGCAGTATTTTGCCCCTAGCAAATAAAATTCTTGCAAATCAAGGAAGAAATATGATCCTGGAAGAGAGCCAAGAGGCAAAGCATCATGATCTAATCTTCAATTACTTAATCAGCTATATAATATAACCATATAAGGCTTTTCCTGCCCTTTCCAGTAAGTTATATTAATAAATAGGCTCCCTTAAATAAATACAGCTAAGATGCACTCCAAGACTAACCAGATCTAGTTAATAAAAGAGTATGTCATATAACATATGCATGAAGAGGTACTCTCTGCATCTTAGCAGTGCTTTGAAATTGTCTGGTTCACCTGGATGAGTGTGTTTTTTGAATGTCATTGGCAAAAGAAAATTGATTAAATGTAATGCTATAGAAAACAGGAGGCTGCTGTGAATGGGTTTGTAGTATAACAGCAGATGGCACAGGTTAAATCTATTTATTAGCAGCCATTTGTCAGGGAGATTGGAAAAAAAAAAAAAAAAAAAGAAAAAAGAGAGAAAACAGATGACAGGTGTAACATGATACTTAGTGTAATTGTTCCCCAGCTTAAAACCAAAAGATGCTTCATCTTCCTCTCTTACTTAAACTTACCTCAGCCTTCCAGCAGAAATGTTTAAAACACACTGTTTCCCATTAGATTTAAAAATAAATAAATAAATAAAATAAAGAAATCTGCACAACATGTGCTCAACAACATTGCTGGACAGCTGTTTTTCCACTGCTCTAAAACATAAATGCTGTTATTCCCTCAGTGAAAAATCAAGGATCAGAAGTAATACAAGGTCATCAAATGGCGACGGAGAGAGCTAGTTTGCCATGGGAAATTCATTCACCTGAAACAAGCAAGTAGAATGGGTAGTTTAACTGCCTGCCGAGTGTTTTCAGATTAAACCCCCCTTTCTTTGTTTAGTACACTGTTGTACTGTATCTCTTTAATAAAGAAAATGCTGATTTTCATGGGCATTATTGTTTTCTCTGTGAAGTTTCTGAAGGGATTAAAAAATGCATATTTTTAGTCTCTTAACTTTGCTTTCAGCATTAAAAACTAACGGATATTACAGTGGTCTGTGTGTTCAGAAGATAATTATCCTATTATTGCTCCCTTAGATCTCATTAAAATGGCAATGCATTGTTTTTAAGGGGACAAGGCTGCTAACTCTGGTGATAATAGTATGATAATCCCGTTTGTTTTTCTTCTTTTTCTTCTTTCAGAGGTTTGGCGTTCATGGCAAGAAAGGTACCTTTGGTCACCATTAAGTCAATCTCACCTTATACCCTTTCATAAGTATGAAGTTAATTCTGAGTGATACTGATTATAGGAACTGTATCCTGGCCTTGGGCAAACCTAATTACTATTTCATGTGGTGTGACACTCCATTATTGTTTTCAGGTAATGTGGCCTCTTTTTTGCTTAGCAGCCTTTGCATGCAGCTCTCTGTTAATGAATAGGAAGAGCTGAAAAAACCTACACAGATTCTCAAATGACCTCTTTTGCATTGTAAAAAGATATGTGGATTGATAAATACACTAGGATGTGTTATTATCTATTATTCACGTTTACAATTAATGAACACCTGGCATGGGGAAAGTGAGATGACTGTTTGCTTCTCATCGGTATTAATGTTGATTTTCAGCAGGCACCAAAGAGCATACAAATTTCACCCTTTCAGAGGAGACAAAAATGTGAAATACAAAATAATTTTTCCTAATATTAAGAGATACAGACTTAAATGTTAACTTTAAAAATTATGGATTACATGCCTTTTCTTAAAGCATCATTTATATGAGTCTTCTTTACGGAGTTGAAATAAGATTAACAAGGATTGTGAAAAGTCAATGTATTTAAAGTCTACAAAATAACAAGGAGATAGGTCATGAAGTTGGGCGTTACCAGACAAAGAACATTTTGTTTTGTCTAGCTGACACTACCCAGTAGAGCTGAATCAACCTGATTTTAAAATAGCATTTTTATAAAAGTTTCCAGTAAATCACAGGTATGAAAACTTGGTAATATCTCATTGACCACTATTAGGTGTTGATTGGTATGACGTCTCTAGTCTCCAAATGTATCATTTTCTATTTAAATGTGTAGGATAGAAACTTCGAACAAACACATGAATAAATCAGACTTGCCAACCAACAATACCTTATATAAAAGAAATTTTGAACAAAGTTAAGAGGAATCGCGTTTTCTTAAAGTCACCATTTGAACCTTCAGAAATTCACAGCTAAGACTTCAAGTACAACAAAGAAAACAGGTTAAAATATTAATTTTAACTTTGTTCTTCACAGAATTAAGAAAGATTTATACACAAACATATGGATTATTTTTCTTTAATGTGTGCAGGGATTTTTTATTTTATTTTATTTTTTTACACACTGAATTAACTTTTTGGTGGTTTGTGCTAAAAGCAGTATGACCCTCAGATAACAAGTATAAGTAGACAATAAATTAGTATACTTATTAAGAAACATTGTTTTTTTGACCAGTATATATTTCAGAGTAACCCAGGCTGCTTTTCCAGAAGGATCAGGCAGAGAAGGAAGGAAGAAAAAATAAAGGCTTATTAAAGACTTATAATGAAGAAGAAAGAAAGTGTTAATGATGTACATCTTAGTTACAAAAACAGACTCATTCATTCACAGAGCCAGTCCAGATAAAGCCCAAATTGTCCAATGTGTTACTAATTTAGGAATGGTAAACCACTAAACATTAAGCCACAAAATATTTTGCTTAATAAGCATCTTTTCAAATGACATTACGAAAACATAGGCTGGAGTCTTCCAGTGCAACCTACAGACTTTTTCGCACACAAGGTTATTTCGACTGACATCCGTTCTATTGTCAAACTGAGATTTATTGTACTGAGCTTGTGGTTCAAGGACACTGGAGGCTAAAGGTGGGACAACAGAGGCATTAGTGCTCATAAAATATACCGGCCCAAAAACAAAGCACTGCATTTACACACCATCTCATAGTAGAGGGCATGCTTTCACTCACCTCTCCCACTCTTGCCACCCACTCTACCCCATCTATAGGATCCATACGTTTTGAAAAACTTGATCCTACTTTTTAAAAAGACAGTAGCAATAGGTGCTGTCATCAGGTATACAGTTGTCTGGCCTGTATGGTTGGCTTGTCTGTTGTTTTAATGATAAGATAAAATAACTAATACAAACATGTAAAGTTTTATTGGCCATGAAAGTCATAGCTCCCACTGACATCTCTATGCATATGCAGTCATCTTTATTGCTTTGGTATCAATGTAAATTCATGAAACAATAACTTTTTAATAAACACATTTTATTAACATCTGTTCCACAGATCAGCTGGAGCTAACATATGTTTAGCAATGCTTCAGTATTTAAGTGGTGCTAAAGGTCTTGTAGACTGATATTCTCTGGCTGCAATTAGTTTTGGGGCACATATTGTCCCAGCAGCTTTTGAAGATACTTATGCTTTGTTGCATCTTAAAGCAGCATTAGACTTGGGGAACACACACACACACAAAAAAACAACCAAGCAAACAAACAAACAACACACTGAGAAGTTATTCCTGTGGAGGCAAAACAAGACTGGCAAGGATTAGTTCTGTGAAATATCTCTTCAGAATACAGACATTAAAAATAAATGTAATTTCCAGATACTTGGCAACTCATTCTAAAATATTTGCTATTGACTGAGATGCAAATTTGCAGTTACTGTTCTCCTAACCCTAAAGATGCTTACTGGGTGCTAATAGCCTCAGATTCATCTAAGGACAGAGAGATGAAGATAGTTGTTTTGGATTATTTCACTTAATAAGAATAAAGCCTTAGATAAGGCTTAGTGAACCAAATTCTGCCCATTGTAAAATGTTTATGATTCTTCAGAAAGTCTCCCCAAGGAGTGACAAGTCAATGGACATCCATTTAGTGCAAGTTCTGACTATCCTACAAGCTGCAGGAGACAAACAGAAACATTTCTTTTCCAGACTCTATAAATAATACTGTCTTATAACTCCTCCTTAAAACTGTTAAATCCACTTGCAGTCATCTCTCTGTACAACATCAGTTCCTGGGCTTCTACGTCAAATCTGGGTGTGTACCTGCAAGGACCATACAAATGCAAAATGAAAAGCCGCAGGCTGAAAGTTAGTGAATCTGTTTGCTGAAGTACAGTCCACCAAAAAAAAAAAAAAAGACACCTGAATGATCAAATTTGCCAGATTTGCTAAATTTGTGCCTTTTCAGCATTGACTAGAAATAACAACATACTAATAAGACTGAACCTTTCCAAAATATAAATGCAGGACTATCCAGAATTCTTGAAGATATCTCACCAGAGCTGAGGTAAAGGTTTACAGTAACAGAGTAAATTAGAATTTGTTCTAAAATAAGTTTTCTAGTTTGGGGCAAGAAAACTAATACTGTATTTTTTAAAGCACTTAGAAAACCTTTTTAACCTTATCCTGAATATTGCAATAATTATAAGCATTCCTTGCTTGCTAAACATGCCAATGTTTTACAAAGGCTTTTTAACCTTTTAGAGTCATCTAATTGGACAGAAGTTCCATGTTAAGATGACATCACATGCCATAACTTAAAAAATATTAAGGTATTAAAAAAAAGTATTAAGGCTTTAGATGATCTCCAGTTAATTGTATTTGGTATTAATTCAAGAGCAGTAGTCCCATTCTCTATGAGTAGTGAATATACATAATAGCAAGAGATGCAGACAGAGAAAAGTGTACTAGCTTCTCTTGTGTTTGGCTTAGCAAAAAGCCATCAGCCCAGTAGGCTAAATATCAGCATTTAAATCTGTGTAGATGCATGTAGAGTTTACTAGCTTATACAAATTGCCAAAGCAGAGAAGAAAAGGACTGCAACAGGGCTGAATCTGGAAGCAGAAGGGAGCAGCATGCTAGCCAGCAGTCTTTTAATAAAAGCCAGGGAAAAGGGTATAAGCCAGACTTGTGTCAGTAGGTAACCAGAAATCATATTAGCCTTCTGCAGAATAAACTTCTCAAAATTGATCAGGTGCTTTTATGTGAGAGATGGAAGCCAGGCAAACAAGAGTTTCATTCTTACTGGTTCTACTGATTGCGGTCAGAGCAATGGAGAGTCTCGGGGTCCTAGACAAGCATGGTTCTTAGCGATAATGCTCAGATTGCCTGGCTGCTCTTCTGAGGGGAGGGAGCACGGGGAGGGAGAGTCAACAGAGTAATTGAGCAAATTGTCTTCTCTGTCTATCATTCAGGGCTGCAGATTCTGTGGACGGGAAAAGGAAACCCAAAGTTTTTTTGTCATTTGAACAATAAGTACACTGACATATCTGAATATAGCCTTCCCAGTGCCATGGTGGGTGGGATAGGTGGAAAGGGCAGTTAGCGAGCAGAGGTTCAGATCATTCCAGTATGGAGTCGGGCAGAGAAAAACTGGGATAGTATCATTCCCCACTTACATACCCAAATGCTTTTACTTACTGTCAGCAGCACAGTTACTTCCATTTCACGACATGGCACTGCTGCCCAGGTCAGCTGCTGCTGGTTAATAGGAGAGGGGAAGAGAGTGCCCCAGTGGATAGATAGCAACTGTGAGCACAGAGCTGCACTGAGAACCAGTTAACCTGGAAGCTCTTGTCATACAGAAGTGCTGCACACACAAGAGTGCACTGTTTGGTAAGGTGTGCTGTGACTGGCTGCTGTTCAAGGCCCCGATGCAAGCAGCTGCTGTGGCAGCTCCCCCTGTTTGTGCAGGAAGGCATGATGCCCCCAGTGCAATAAAGGTGGGAGCAGGGCTTTGTGGGGAGCAGGGTGTTCACTGGGCTGAGGCAGGATCTGTTTCTGCCCAGGGCTGCACTAAGAGCTGTGCCTTGGGCTCCTAGTGCTGGCTCCCCTGTTGGGGCTGAGGTTCCTCCTTGCTCTGTGCCCACTTTGGTAGAAAGGCAGGGCCACAAGGCCAAGTTCTCCATAAGCAGCTGGAATGACTAGGTCACTGAGTAAGGTGCTTTCACATTGTTGTGAGAATTGCAAAGCCAAGGCATTTATCAGGAAAGTAGATTATAAAGGTGATGCTAGTGTAACTGCACAAAACCAAAATACACCCAGCAGGAGGGGAAAAAATAAATAAAATAAAATAAAATAAAATAAAATAAAATAAAATAAAATAAAATAAAATAAAATAAAATAAAATAAAATAAAATAAAATAAAATAAAATAAAATAAAATACAGAATGTTTTGTTTTGTTTTGTTTTGTTTTGTTTTGTTTTGTTTTTTCAAGGACAGAAGTGTAGTGGAGACCAGCCTTTTTTGTCAACCTTCTAATCATCCATGGATGATTCTTCCATCTTACTACACATGTATTTTTTTAAGTGTCTTCTCAAAGCAGGTGTTTCCATTTCGAGCATTTACTACCCCTCTGCTTTTTCACCTTCTATTAGCATTGCTTGCATTGTTTTCCTAGGCTCTTTCATTCTTATTTTCTTCTGGTGCTTATATTATGCTGTGAGATTTATTTTCTTCTGAGTCACAATGCTTTTTACCTTTTCAGCTGGGATTAAGAACTTTTTTATGATTTGTCCCCAACCCTGTCATGCTTTTTTTTTTTTTTCATCTCAGTTGTATCCTTCAGGGTGTACCCAGACAAATCTTACACTCCCAACATTTTATACAAATGTGCTTCTCATTCCATTTTTTTTTTCTTAAATTGTCGTTTCAATGAGGCCTGAAAGATTGTCATACTTAGTACCAGGCTTACTGTGTCATAAGCATTACTTACTTCTGTTGAAGCAAGTTGAGGATACTCCACTAATTTAAGGAGATATTCAGAAGCCTAAGTTGTCTGATCTCTATAACACTGCATTGATCTGCACTCTAGCAGGCAGACTACGTAAAAGAAGTACAATTACGTGTTAGCACATCTGTTTGTCTGAGTCCAGGACATTTAAAACAAAATGCGAGTTCAGCTGTACAACCGTTACAGTGCCACATGTAAGACATGTTTGATTTCCAACAGTTTATTTTTAATCTGACACTAATGTGGACAGAAGAGTATGATTTTGTAACTGTTAGAGAAAAGGCTAAAAGCTTAACTGAAGGCATCTTCTCTACCTTAGGTACATTATATTTAGCACTTCTGGTCCCAGAGTATCAATATCCATGTATTAAAGACATGAACAGATACTCAGATCTTCATTTAATGAAGGAGGAAGCTGAAATGCATAATACCATCAGATTAATGACAAAACTGGGATCAGAACAGAGGACTTTCAGTTTCAAGTCCCAAACCTTATCCACTTTCTCAGGCAATAAGACTGTGAAATAAAAAGTATTTGCTGGTTATAATAGCATCCCTATCTCACCTACATCAATTGGAAAAAACAAACAAACAAACAAAGCAAAATAAAAACAAAACAAAAAACACCAGAAATAAATGGATCTTATCCACCTCTACTTTGAGCAACAAAAAAAAAAATTTCAAGTGTTACTTACAACTTGCAGATGAAGTTTTGTTATTTACTGCTAAGATAGTGAGTTGGTGTGTTTTGGTATGTGACATATATAGCTTTAGAAAAAAATTTTAATATATATATACGTGTTTAGAAAGGCCTTAAGATTTACAGAGTGTTTTTATGATTATCACTGGTACTTATTTTTGTTTAAGAAATATTTTAGTCAGGATAAGACATTTTAGTCACTGATAAGGGAACATATTAGAAAATATATGTAAACCAGTTGCACTGGAAGATAATTCAGAATCTTCATTCTAGCAAATGGTGTGTGTGTGTGTGTGTGTGTAAATTGGGATGGAGTAGTTCAATACTATTGTCCTTAAAATACATTTTGCTGAAACACTGTATATGAAGCATAACTCCTTATTCTACTTAATTTCCTTGTCTATCTTACAGTATAAAACAATTAAGAAAAGACTTATTAAAATGTTTGCTATAATTTAAATCTAGCTCAATTTGGAAAACATTTGACTCTTTGTCTTGCATATAACGTTGTGATTCATCTGTTCGCAATTCCTTCTTGTTTGTTTCAGTGTTGCCATAGCAATACTTGCCTTTCAAGTACCAAGTAAATTGTTGAAAAGTACATCTTTTCTTGATTATGTAAACAGCATGCTCCTATAGAAGGAAATACTTTACTATTATGTGCACTAACATTTCACCTATTGTAGCTACACTCCCCTTTTTCAATAAAAGTATATCCATTAAGGTCCTAGTTTTTAAAAATCTTTTCTTATCGTGATTTCAAAGGATTTTCTCCTCACAATGACATTCAAAAGATTTGCTCCTCAAAAAGGGCATGGTAATCAAATTATAAATGTTAATATATTTCCTTTTTCATAACAATTCTGTAATATCCTTGAACAAGCAAAGCACTTAACAACAAAAAGTCTGCTACACATATGCCAGAATTCCAGTCCAGTCTCTCTGTGTAAATGGAATTACTTTCAGACATCTGAGCAACCCCCATAACAAAAAGAGATGCATTAGAAGATACAAAGCTCACAAATGGTTTGGCTTTTTCCTGCTTATTAAAGCAATGTCTTGTCAGAACTGCAAGTAAATGTAAAGGGAAAAGGAGAACAGATATCAAATGGAGAGGTGTTGGTCTACTGGGGAGGAGGGGAGTGATGAAGGTTTGTTTTTTTAAAAGCATGGGATAACCTATGTTGGAAGGGACAAAGTCCAACCTCCTGCTCAAAGCAGGGCTGGGTTTGGCATCATACAAGATGGCTGAGGCCCTTATCCAGTCAGGGAATTTCATGCTGGGACAAGCAGTGAATGCTTGTTTTGATTCACTGGTTCTTATAGCTTTTTCTTTATCTAATAAACCGTCTTTATCTCAACCCACAAATTTTTACCTTTTACCCTTCTCATTCTCCCCTGGACCAGGTTCCTCACCTGCACCAGGTAGTCTGTAACTCACTACCACTCTCTTGTCAGCTTTACTGGCCTCTCCCCTGAACCTGGCCCACAAACTCTACCCTGCCTGTCATCTGTCCCACGACTCCTCCTTCATATAGATGGCATCTCTCTTCTTCTCTTCCCTGCATGTGCCTCATGAGGGGCTTTGTCTGGCCATCACAGCACTCCAGATGTGTGAACTTTGCCACCTCCTCTGAGCAATTTCAGTAATGCCATCATTTTGTGACTGCACATGAAGGTCAAGTCCCTCCTACTTATCTCTAAGGCTGAGTGCATATGTGTTTACATACTTGAGATGTGTGGCCCTTCACCTTGTTTTACCCTTTCTGTACTTGCCACCCTGCCTTTGTTGCTTTCTACCACACCCAACATCTCCCCCTTTTACAGTACACCAACACTTCCTGTCTCCATCATTACTAGTTTGAACCTCTCCTCATAAGATTGACTAGCCTGTTGACAAAGATGCTTTTGCCCCATTTTCTGGCTGGATCACATCTCTTCCCAGCTATCCTCAATCCACAAAGTGGGTCCTGCGGGGATAAATATCAAGTTTTTCTCCATTACACCAGCTGTACAATGAGGCATTGGTCTGCAAAATCTATCAACTCCCCTCCGATCCTTTGCCTTTCACCAGTGGTGTAGATGAAACTCAGCTTCATGTCTCGTGCCCTCAGCTACCACCTCCAGAGACAGGCAATCACTGATATTGTCAAGATAACTCTTGGCCATATCACTGGTGCCCACAGAGACAAGCAGCAGGGAGGAACAGTCCAAACCCTGAGCAAGCCTCAGCAGTCTCCCCACAGCATCCCAGATCCAAGCCCACCAGAAGCAGTAAAACTCCCTAGGCAGCAAGTCAGATCAGCATATGAGGACTTCTAGAGTCACTCTTTGTCACCTGCTGATACTTCGTGTTGCTTGTGCAGGACTGGGGATCACTGAGTTCTGATGCTTCTCCAAGACGTTTTTTTTGCCCCTCTCCTGCTAGCACAGCCTGCTATGCGACTGCAGATCTGCAGGTGGAGCACCGGCAGTCTTCTTGCCAAAAGACACAAATTTCCAGCCAGTCTCCATCACAGGGGTCTCTGTTCCTCCCCGTGTCGGCCAGTCTCTAGCTGCCGCTCCTTTGGGACAGTTAGGGGTTCAGTCATTGTTCTCTGCAGTCTGTGAAGATCTCATCAATTTTATTTGTATGCATGTATGTTTCTCTTCTGATGCTGAGCAGTCTGCTCACTCAGCTCCTTCAGTTGGCAGCTCAACTCCTTGGCCAGCACTCCCTTCCTGCAGCAAGCACACCACCTGCCACAGTCCTGGAATGGCCTCCAAACCCCCAGCCTGAGGAGCTGCCTCCTCCCTCTGGAGCAATGCCTGAGTCAAGGTCTCTGATGTATTTGACCCTCTATAGCTCAAGTAAGCTGTCAAAACTTCAAAGCAGGGGACATTCCGTTCCAAAACATAAAATATTTTACAAAAAATGAGCTGCTTCTCAGCTGGTCAGATGCATTGAAGATAAAGGCCATTCTGCATCTGGTCATCCTGCTCATGGTAATATGGACTTTATCTGTTAATGAAATATATCCAGTATTTCCAGTACTATCTGCTAACAGATAGCTTGGGCAGAATAGTCTTTTCCTATAAGGCATCATGCTGCCAGTTACTAAGGTGTCTTCTCACAGCATCCAGGTGTTACCTGTGGTAAATATTTTACACCTACATTCTACATACCTAACCCCGTGCTGAGAATGACACCATACTGGAAGATTCTGATGCCATATGGATATCCCACATGATATCTTTGTCTCTAAATTGGAGAGACAAGGATTTGACAGATGGACCACTCAGTGGGTAAGAAATTGGCTGGATGGTTACACTAAAAGAGATGTAGTCAGCAGCTCAATGTCCAAGTGGAGATCAGTAACAAGTGCTGTTCCTTGGGGGTCAGTATTGGGAAACATCTTTATTGGTGACATGGACAGTTGGAATTAGATGGTCTTTAAGCTTCCTTCCAACCCAAACCCTTCTATAATTCTGTGATTCATATCAGGCCTTATTTATTCTAATGATTTGCCTGGAGACTCACATTATCAACTTCTGACTACTTCAGCTTTCCCCCCTGCCAGCTAACCTCTAGTACTTACCACTGTTCCCAACACCCAGCCTGAAGCCTAACACCCAGTGCCATGGTTGCTTGTGTTTGCTGAGGGCTGGCTGATTTCTGACACAGCCAATTCTGAAAAGTGATAAACACTGAACCTAAAATTCAAAAAACTACCCTGTTAAAAGCCTAAAAATAATTTCTCTGGGTACCTCTGGTATCCCCAGTTGTGTATTTCATGGCACTGTGCATTATAGTATGTCTCTTAAAAGCACAGGAACAGGCAGTTCAGAAACATGCAGAATGTCATCCTGGGTGAGCAGGGATCTTGCAGAGCACAGGTGGAAAAAGAAAGTGTATGGCCACTGGAAGCGATGTTGGACTACATGGGAGACTACAGAGATGCTGTTAGCCTTAGAAAATTTGTGCAGCCAAAGCTCAATTAGAGTTGCAGCTGGCCAGTACTGTGGGGGAAAATGAAAACGTTGTTGTTGTTTGTTTGTTTGTTTGTTTTTTGGTTAATATATATTAACAGCAAAAGGAGGACCAAAGAAAACATTGATGAGCATGGTCATCTCACAAACAGGGACATAGACAAAGCAGAGGCATTTAATGTCTTCTTCATCTCCATCTTCAACACAGATGATGGGCTCTGGGACCCCAGGTGCCCTGAGTGCACTGTTCTTGCTGTAATGATAAACTCCCAGCCAACCCAAAACCTGTGCAGGACTTGTTCCAGCTGAATGCATATAAGTCTACAGGGCTTGATGGGATCCATCCCAGGGTTGATATCTAACTTTATTGAAGGGGGGCTGATGCCATCACAAGACCTCTCTCAATTATTTTTCAGTGGTCTTGGGAATCTGGAGCTGGCAAATGTTCCAGTTTTCAAGAAGGGAAATAAAGAAGACCATGGTAATTACAAGGCCAGTCTCACTTCAGTGCCTGGCAAAATTATGGAGAAAATTATTCAGGGAGTTACTAAAACTCACCTGAAGGACAATGACTTCACTGGTCACAGCCAATATGAGTACACAATATGAGTACACGAGGGAAAGGTCCTGCTTAATTAACTTTATTTCCTTTTATGACAAGGTCACCCATCTTGTTGACCAAAGGAAGCCAGTTGATGTAATCTTTTTGCATTTCACTAAACTTTCAACACTGTTTCTCACAGTATCCTTCTGGACAAATGTCCAGCATATAGCTAGATAAATGCACAATATAATGAATGAATGATTGCCTGATGGATCAGGCTCAAAGGATTATAATAAATGGGATCACATCAGGCTGGTGGCCAGTCACTAGTTAGTTCCCCAGGACTTGGTATTAGGGCTAGTTCTCTTCAATCTTTTCATAAATGACTTGGAGGTAGGACTTGAAGGTGTTCTGAGTAGGTTTGCAGATGACACTAAATTTGGAGATGTTGACTCCATTGAAGGTAGAAAGGCCTTGCAGCGAGATCTTGACAAATTAGAGATCTGAGCCAAAACTACAAAGTTTAGCAAGAGCAAGTGCTGGATACTGCACATAGGAAAGAGAAACCCTGGCTATTTGTACAGACTGGGGGATGAGGGGCTGGAAAGCTGCCCCACAGAAAGGGATCTGGGGTTCTGGTCAGTGACATGTTGAACATGAGCCAGCAGCGTGCCCTGGCAGCCAAAAGGACCAGTCACACCCTGGGGTGCATCAGGCACAGCACAGCTAGCCAGTCAAGGGAAGGGATTGCCTGATCTGCTCTGTGCTGATGCGGCCTCACCTTGAGGACTGTGTGCAGATCTGGGTGACACAATATGAGAGGGACATAAAAACTATTAGATAGTGTCCAAAGGAGGGCTACAAAGATGGTGAATGGTGTGGAGGAGATGTATGATGAACAGCTAAGATCCCTTGGTTTGTCCAGCCCCGAGCAGAGCACGCTGAGGGGAGGCCTCATGGCGGCCTGCAGCTCCCTCACGAGGGGAGCGGAGGGGCAGGCGCTGAGCTCTGCTCTCTGGGGACAGTGACAGGACCCGAGGGAACAGCATGGAGCTGGGACAGGGGAGGGTCAGGCTGGGGGTTAGGGAAAGGTTCTGCACCCAGAAGGTGGTCAGGCACTGGGACAGGCTGCCCAGGGCAGTGGTCATGGCACTGAGCCTGCTGGACTTGAAGACGCATTTGGACAATGCTCTCAGACACATGGTCTGGTTTTTGAGTGGTCCTGTGTGGAGACAGTAGATGGACTCAGTGATCCTTGTGGGTCTCTTCCAAGTTAGGATATTTTATGATTCTGTGATTCTATAGTAGTCACTCAAGGTTCATACTTCCCCCTAAGGGCAATGAAACATTTTCACAGCTCGGGAAAATAAGTGATGTCTTATGCTACATTAAGAATTCCTGATAAGACAACAATAGCTTTAAATGCATATTCTGAATTCTTCAACATTTGTTGTCAACATTTATCAAAATTTCACCACACAAACTAGATGAGATTTTGTGAGTTTTTAAATGGAAATATCATACTGTTCCTCTTCTCTATTTTGAAATTGAATGAATAATCCCAGTAAAAGAACAGATTATGAACAACAGAGGGTAAAAATGGGTTTTAAAAAATATTTAAAATATTCCAAGCAGCATCCCTCCCACAAGGCAGCAGCAGCTGTGATTAGTCATTGAATCTCTACTGGGCACATATTGGTAAAGAAAAGCACAACAAGACCTGAGTGCACTGTTCTTGCTGTTTAATCAGTTTAATCTTGCTGTTTAATATTTAATCAGTATCTGAATTCTTTGTCAAAGACCTATGAGAAACTTCTGTTGCTTGGCCACCAGCAACATTATTTATCTTCACTTCAGTATAGGAATTGCTCACAAAAAAAAATAAAATAAAATAAAATAAAAATAAAAATAAAAAAAAAATCCAGACATAGGACTTTTATCAGAAAAATAATTATCCTTAATTATTTAGAAAATTAATTTCCAAAGGACAGATTCATGAAAGTGCTCATTACTTTCTCCTCTACATATGAGAGAGCATGCAAAACACAGTCCTTTCTAAGTCCTGCTTTTTCAGGGCTTCCTAGGGAGACATAGATCTGACAGGCTGTCCTACACTTCTGCATGTGAGACTGATGTGGAGGACTGGAAGAGCATGGCTGCTGTTCATTTGCCAGCCCATGTAAGCTTGAGCCTCCAGCTGATCCTTAAATCATTTTCAGGTTTGGCTACCAGATGAAGAATATGCAGACGTGGTACCCAGACACAGAACCATGTCTGTAGTCACTTCTGAGTGGAAATTGTTTGGTACACTAAACAACAGGCAATCATAGCAAGTGCTTGATTTTCCTGAACTCTGAGGGAACACAGTATCGCACAGCTCTGCTATAGAAAATATTTCCCATTAGTTTCAAGCATATTATATTGAAATTAATGAAAAAAAAAACCTGACAATTTTCATTACAAGGTGCTACTATCCTAGGATTGTTGTTGAGGCCTCCATGAAACAAAATATTTCATCCTTCCCAGAGGCTGATAATCACATATCAAGAAACAGGTGAATATTTAATTCTATAGCTCTCTTCTTCTGTTGGAATTAATAGAAAAAATTGCACATCTGTACTCATATAAAGATGCGCCCACATATTTTTATCTGCAGAAATACACACATACGTGTGATAAATGTGGTGGCAGCTAATCTAAGTACATTCCTATTTAGAATCAGTTGCAAATGATAAAGTAATATTCTTCAAAACTCCTATAACACTGGCACTAAATTCTTTCTTCTACTTACTTGTTCTTCTTGAGCTAGTTTAAAATAAGCAGGTTCCATATAATGTAGACCTAATAAAACCCTATTCAGTATCCCTAATAAAACCCTATTCCTTTTATTCCAAGTGCCATTTCAGCTCAAGCCAATGGAGAGGGGAAGGGAAGGGAAGGGAAGGGAAGGGAAGGGAAGGGAAGGGAAGGGAAGGGAAGGGAAGGGAAGGGAAGGGAAGGGAAGGGAAGGGAAGGGAAGGGAAGGGAAGGGAAGGGAAGGGAAGGGAAGGGAAGGGAAGGGAAGGGAAGGGAAGGGAAGGGAAGGGAAGGGAAGGGAAGGGAAGGGAAGGGAAGGGAAGGGAAGGGAAGGGAAGGGAAGGGAAGGGAAGGGAAGGGAAGGGAAGGGAAGGGAAGGGAAGGGAAGGGAAGGGAAGGGAAGGGAAGGGAAGGGAAGGGAAGGGAAGGGAAGGGAAGGGAAAATCCAACCTACACTGCAACTGAAATGAGAACTTTGGTTGCCCGAGTTGATTTATGAGTCAGAGTGGAACCTGTTCACTTGCTCACTGTTTGGTTCTCCAGTGACAGGAAAAATAACATACTGCAGGTATTAAAGTCCACAGAAGTACACTTCACATATGCAGTAAAAAATTATTGTAAGGTACAATAAATTCGTTTAACAATTACAAAGGCATACCTATCCTAATAGACTTTCAACTTTCAAATTCATTATTGCATAGAATAGGAACATTATGACATCCTCAGTATGATTTATTGTTGGTGCATCTGCTTTCAGCAAAAATTAAAAATGGATATGGAAGCCATAATGAGATCACCTTATATAAAAGCTTCTTTAGGTGTGTAGGTACATCACAAATAGAATGGTCTTTTGAGGGTGGAAGGTTTTACAGCATCCCAGGTCAGATGGTTATTTCAGGCCAAAGAGAATAAAATTGAAAACCTGAATATTTTATCCAGACATGGGTATTTCAATGCAGTTTTACTTGTGAAAATAAATAAATAAATAAATGCTTTAAAAGTTTTGGTTTTATTCTAGTGTGGAACAGAAACAAACTTCAAAAGCTTTAGTGTTATAATGAAACTGAATTGTCATCTTTCACCAACTCCAATTATTGATGATAATATTTTGCTATAACATTTTGCTTTCTAGAGGATTGCAAGACTGCAGTCGAAACATTCATCCAGGTAATAGTACTTTTTAGAGCCTCCTTCATCAGAGGATCTCAAGCATAATTAATTAAGCCTTACAATACTCCAGTCATGAACACCATGCCTACATATTACAGAGAATAAAGAACAGAGGTTGAATAATTTCCCACTGTAGCCTGCTGTGGAAATTTTATCTCCTCACACCCAGTCCAATTATCTGAACACAATGATTCTGTCAACTTGCGGGAACTATTGACAATCATTAAGCCACAATCAGAAATATTACTGTCCACAAAAGCAGAAGTCACACTGTAGGTCTCAGAGGAGAAAAGAGCTAAAGGGAAGGAGTCAAGCTATATTTAATAAGCAACTTACTACCTGTCAAAAAGGAAAGTTCAAAATAATTCATTTTCTTTTTCAAAAAATGAGGCATTTCAGTATTATGGTCATCAAGCAATGCATCATTCATTTATTAAATAAGAGAGCACTGTTACACCTGAAATGTGGACTAATTATTCTAAAAGCATTAATCAATTTGTTAAGAACTCTTCAGTAATAATGTAGTCTCTTTGTTGGTACCACGGTAAGATTTACCTCACATAGCCATAATCGGCTTACTGATACAAATACCATCTCCTTTTAGTTAATTTCAGGAAAACATTTTAGAAGTGCTCTAGGCTGAAAGGGATGATAAATAATTTTTAGACTGAAAGTTGAAGTGGATTGATTAGGAGCAATTTTTTATGTTTTACACAATAAAAAGATGAACTACATGGTTCATGGAGCCAATTTGCAGAGCAACCTCTTTTCTCTAATTGCTGCTAGACTAATGTAGAAGCACACTCCTAGGAAGTAGAGAAATCCATTTACCCAACCATGTCATTTAAGTAGCAAACACAAGTAGTGGATTTTTCCATTACTTTTCATATTAGCCTTGCTACATTCCACCTGTGACCCTCATTTTAAGAGGGCATTGCTCTTTTATACAATTTTGTAACTATAATAAAGGTCCACTTCAAAATTTTTCGAAGTAGACTAAGGACATTTTAAAAAAACATAATTAGGGACATAACCAATCTCACTAATTCCTGGTAATGTATTGTAAAACCAAATTATTTGCTAAAAGGTCTAATAAATCCCCATCTTCAGGAGAAAGAAAAGAACATTTCCTCTATTTCCTCCAGCACGAGAATCTAGTGACTGTTCTCTTCTAACTACTCACCTTGTGGTTGCCCCAGCTACTAAGAAATTTATTTTAAGAATCATTTTTTTATAATAGGAAATTGACAGACTCAAATGGACAGATCCTATTTAAATCAAGATAGGATTTTTTTTAGTACTCTTCACTTGAAAATAGACAACATATTGTAGATGGAGAGAAAAAAGAGAGACATATCCTTATCTCCCCTTGTTATAGTAAGTCAAAGTACATGGAATAATTAGCTTTATGTTCCAGACGTCTTCTCTAAGGACTGCTTCAATTGTGGCTGGAACTCCATTAAAAAGAATGCTATAAGTAAAAACTACTCTGGGAGCAGAAATTGGTTCTTTTCAATGCTTCTGAGTTTTTTAATAATATTTTTAAAAGTTATTTTCATAAATACCTAGAAAGAAATTGTAAACATGCTTGAAGAGAGTATTCATTATTCCAGAATAAAAGCAAAGAACACCATTGATATTGTCAGCTTATACAGAGATTCCTAATAAACTGAAAGAGTTTCCTAATAAACTATGTCTTTCCTGACCTTTTAATGAAATTCATTAAATAAGTGCCAAGTGTTGTGATACTGTTAACCCAAAATATTTTATGTGCTCTGGCAAAACTAAATTAAAGGCATGATTCCCAAATAACTGCTCTAATTCTGCATTGCATACACAGAAGCACCCATAATCTGAAAAACTGTTACAGCTTTTTGTTGCAGCACAAAAAGGATCTGTACAAAGTAAATGGGAGAACTGGAAATGCCAGCATATTAATTTTTTTTTTTTTAATTGACATCAGCAGAACCTGTCACACTACAATACAGCTAACATTCTCATTATAAATGCTCTGCTTTAATACATAATTAATGAAACCTGTCTCTTCCTGAAAACTGTATTAACAATATCAACTGCAGTAATTCAAGACAGAAGTTAAATATCTATTACTTGGCTAACTACTGATTTGAATGTATTATTTAGATACCATAACAGCAAGGCTAGTATGGATACATTTGCATTGCAATATTCACTGGCTTTCAGCAATACCTGGGGTTTTGAAACAGGCTTTACAGCAACTTGGTCCAGACAGCTGGGAAAAAGAAAGGTGTTAGTTGTTATGTTGTTTACAAAGGCACGTTTTAAAGAACTTATTGTTCATACTAATAAAGATGGGACATAATAACTTTAAAAAAAAAAAACAGCATCTTGAAAATGGGGCAGTAATCATGGTCTGCATGCTGCATATGCTGGTAATACCACTACAGACTAAAGACTTAGTGAAGGTGTAGATAAAATGAGCCAAAAAACTCTGTCTTAAGAAGAATGACTTTTCAGAACCTAGACCAGCCGACTATGCAGAACTAATGGTTTGTTCCATTGAAGCCAGGGAATACATGATGAAATGTTTGTGAAGTCCTGTTTGAGCAGCAGGAAGAGAACATGTGCAGGCTGTTATAGCCAACTTCTGTAAGTTAACTGAAAGCACAGCTGCAGGTCCACAATCTAATTGAGAAGTGGGACCTGGACAGAAAAAAAAGGGTGTGATTTTCTGCCTGAAAGTTCCTTCTATGGGTCTTTCTCCTTGGCTCATTTGTGACACCTTCCCAGCAAATGTTTGATATTGAATAGAGACAGCTGTGTCCTAAAATAGAGAATTACTAGTTTTCTTTTCAATCTCTGTTTTATCAGCATAATTTCATTGTGTTTGTTAGATTAAAATCTGATTTATATCAGCAAAACTGGGAAGAGAATCAGAGAGGTATATTTTCTAAGCATTTTGTAAAAAACTTAAGCAAGAACGGATGGCTTTTAACGTGCAAAAGGAACACTGTTAAACTAGGTTTGAGATTTGACATTGTGCAAAGTGTGGTTCACATAAACATTTTGCCTACTGATTTTTTTAAACAGTTCATTGATCTTTTGCAAAAATTTGAAAATTCATTTGTTTGTTTGTTTGGCTGGTTGATTGGTTGTTTTTAATCAGAATGTAGTAATCAGAGTTTTCCACTACTGGGGGTTATCATCAGTTAGCTTCTTTGTAGATTCAGTGCAGGATGTCACAAAAATTTCCTACTCAGGTACAGTGACTCTTTCTTCTTTACTATTTCTGGCTAATTGCTCTTGCAGTACAGGCTGCAATCCTGTGGTTAAAATTACCCAAAGAAGCTAGTCTTACATCAGACATGCCTGCTACGAGTGAAGAGGCAAAATTGCTGTGTGACAAGGGCTGTGCCGGCAAAAGTCCCAAGCATAAATAGGACTCCACTGGAAAAACTGCACTGACTATTGGAAATGGTATATGCAGAAAGGACAGCACCGCAGTGTGTAGGTGGAAGTGACACATTAGCAGACCACAATCACTTTTATTGAGGTGAAAACAAGCTGTTTGGATAAGCCCATTATTTCTAGCTGTAGCTCCATCCACTGCTGGGTCAGCTTTAGAAAAATTTCAAGTATTGGCATTCAACAGAGAAGCACTGTGAATTTTAATCCTAAAAAACTTCCCAGCTGCTTAAAACTTCACTGTCAGGAAAACAAATGTGAAGGGACTCCAGGTTATGTAGTTCTGTTCACCAGCTCCAAAACACCTAACTCTATTCAAGGCATTCCTGACCAGCCTGGTCTAACCCGTTCTTAAAGGCCTCCCGGACATGGGCCCCTGACACTTCCCCAGGCTTATAATGTACTTATTGGAGGTCCCTGCACATAGTACCTTCAATAATATTTTCCTCATTTCTAACCTGAGTCTTTTCTGCATTAATTTAAGCCTGCTAATTCTTCCTATTGCAGATAAGGGGAACGGATTAATTACCTTCTGTCTGTAATAACCTTATGCTCTTTTGAAGAATATCATGTTTTCCCATTGCTCCCTCCAGCCTTCTTTCAGGTAAACAATCTGATTTCTTTCAACCTTTGCTCTCCCAATACATTTTCTCTAGCAATGATCTTTCCTGCTATTTGTCTGGATTTTCACTGTTTGGTTCACATCTTGTGTAGTCCCTAAATCCAGTCTGAGTAAACCTTCACAAATTCAGCAGTGCTGACCAGTGGGGAATTATTTAGTGTGTTGTATTGTTTATGGTTGGGATGGAGTTAATTTTCTTCTCAGCAATATCTGTGGTGCTGTGTTTTGGATTTGTGATGAAAACAGTGGTGATAACAAGCCAGTGTTTTAGTCGTTGCTGAGCAGCACTTATGCAGCACCAAGGTCTCCTCTGCTTCTCGTGCTGCCCTGCCAGCTGATGCTGCACAAGGTGTTGGGAGGGGATATGTCCAGCGCAGCTGACTACAACGACCCAGGGGACATCCCATAGCATATGGTGCCATGCTCAGCAGTAACAGCTGGAGTAAGGAAGGAGAAAGAGGGGTACATTGGGAATGATGGCATTTGTCTTCCCAAGAAACTGTTCCACTTGCTGAGTCCTGCTTTCCTGGAAGTGGCTGAACTCCTGCCTGCTGTGGGAAGCAGTAAATGGATTCCTTGTTACTGGCTCTGCGTTTGCACATGACTTTTGCTTTGCCTAGAGAAGTGTCTTCCTCTCAACCCATGAGATCTCACACTTTCACCTTTGCGATTTTCTCCCCTGTCCCACCTGGGGAGTGTGACTGAGTGGCTGGGTGGTGCTGCTCTGCATTCCAGGGCAAAACTACCCCATAGAATCACAGAATCATTAAGGTTGGAAGAGACCTCCAAGATCATCTGGTCCAACCGTCACCCAACTACCAATATCACCCACTAAATCGTGTCCCTAAGCACTACATCCAACCTTTCCCTAAACACCCCCAAGGAGGGTGATGCCACCACTAACCTGGGCAACCCATCCCAATGCCTGATTGCTCTTGCTGAGAAGAAACGTCTCCTCATTTCCAACCTAAACCTCCCCTGCCACAACTTGAGGCCATTCCCTCTGGTCTTATTGCAAGAAGAGGCCGACCCCCAGCTCCCCACACCTTCCTTTCAGGTAGCTGTAGAGAGCAATGAGGTCTCCCTTGAGCCTCCAGACTAAACAACCCCAGTTCCCTCAGCCGCTCCTCACAGGACTTGTGCTCCAGGCCCGTCACCAGCTTCATAGCCCTTCTCTGGACACACTTCAAGGTCTTGATGTCCTTCTCATACTGAGGGGCCCAAAACTGAACACAATTATAGGTTTCAGGTTATAACATTTTTCATATTCCCCTTACATCTTTGTTTTTCACATGTTTTTGACAGCCATACAAGGCTGAGGCTCACTCATTCTGTGATCCACTACAACCCATAAATGCTTTTCTGAAGAACTACTTTCTAAGCAGCTACTGCCCGTACTTAATTTGTGCAGTTGATTGCTCCTCCTCAAGTGTACTATCTTGTACTTGTTCTTTCTGATTTTCATTCTGTTGTGGTTTTTGTTGTTGTTGTTGTTTTTCTTTTTTTAACTGTATATCCTATTTGCCCAGATCATTTTGAATCATACTTCAACCATTCAAGCATCATTCCTGCTCTGGGCTAAACTGAGAGAAATTTTAGCAAGAATGGCTCAGCCATTTATGAGAAGATGGAAAAAAAACATCCTATTTTGCCAGTGACTTGAATAATATTTTAGAAATATTAATGTGACCCCAGCTGCCATACCTCTGTGCTTACAGGCACTACATCCTCAGCCCAGCTGCCTCTCCCTTTCTGCTGTGCTATCAAGCTTCTTTACTTCCAGCTTTGCATGTTAGCAGCATCCCAACTTTCAGCTTCTGCCTACTATTACCCTACAGTCCACGTTCAGACCCTTGCCAACATCTGTGAAAGCTGCTCAGTTCACCTGCCCTGGCCTTTTGACTCTGAATACCTCCACACCTGCCCCAATTTTCCACTTTGTCTGCCTGTCTCACCCTACATGTTTTTGTTTCCTGTTCTTCTGTCCAGGTACTCAGAAACTCAGGAGCGTCCGCTGCCCTTGGACTATCCTTTATAAAAGCATGTTTTGCTGCACCCTCGATACTTTCACTTCCTCTAAGCTCTGCCTTCTCAGTACTTTCAAGCCTCACTGCTGCAGTTGCTTTTCTTTCTGCTGGGGTTAGTGACTCAGTGGGCAGGAAAAATCCATACAACAAATACAGCTCTCTGTGTAGACGTTGTGCTAAGTGTCACAGTGCCAGTGACAGCCAGTAACAGCAGTTATGGGAAAGGCCTACCTGGTCATCTCAGTTGTGAGAGGCAGCACACATGATGCACAGTACAGCTAAGGCAGAAGGCCTGTTAAGGGGAAGGGTGATGTGTGTGTGGAGTTAACACTGGAGACCAGGCGTGTATTTAGTTTGGCTGTGTTTTCACAAGATATCTAGAAGTGCCTACAAGTATAGCGAATTTACTGGAGTGAGAAGACAGCACTGCCTCCACTCCCACTGTTGTGTGATTACCTGAAATAATTTAACAGGCCAGGCAGAACAGCCTCCTCCCACTGGTTATGGAGGAAAATGACTGTGGAAGGAAGGCTGAAGGTAGGCATCCTCAGGCAAGAGTATCAGGAAGTGAACAAAAAAGTCTCAGTATTTTTCAGATGTAAGAAAAAAAAAAAAAAAAAAAGGGTATAGTTATGACAGTCGCATGCTTCTTGGAGCAGAAATCCCTGCTGTACTCCCACTGCTAACTTCCCAGTGCCTTCTCATTCATCACTGAAAAGCATGGGGCATGGAGGGAACATTATGGAAAAGTACTGGACTCTGATAATCCCCATCTGGTGAAATTAGCAGCCCCAGTTGTCTTCAGGATAATAAACCAAATGGCAGAACAAGAGCTTTGTCTGACCAAAGAGTTTATTCTACTTAGTTTCCTATGGAAACAGCAGAGTTTGGAGGGTACTATACATAAAACATTGGTTTATGTTGTATACTCCGATGTCCCAAACAAGAGCAGGACCAACAACTTCAGACACTTTGGGGTGAAAGAACACATAACTAAAGGAGAGAGTACAAATCCTGATGAATTTACACTTCAAGTAAACATAGTAAAGAAAAAAGAAGAGGAGAAAAGAAGTTTTAACAATATACTCAACAGGAAAATGAGAAATTGGAAGAGAGAACTCAATTCTTGGTAAAGCTGTGTGACTGAGACACTTGGTTCTAGCAATATAACTATTTCTCTGCACTTATATCTTTATTTTTTAATATAATGAAGATTTTCCTTAAAAAGGCTCTATTTACCATTATTGAAGTTAACAGTTCTCAAAAAGACCTTTCAGAAGAATATGGTCATTACCATTTCACGTAACATTGCTGTGATTTCTAACTAAGTATTAAGTTCATATTATCATAATTAATTTAAGACTCCCTATAAATGCTCAGTTAGCATTTTAAGTTAGTTGGATTTTGTGCTTAGATATATTAACTAATTTGTGGAGGTTTGTTTCTCAGTTTCTGTAAGATTTAAAACAAACTATTGATATGGGAATATGAGTGGATTAGGGCATTAGCTGTACTTCTACTAGTGATTGTGTGCATATCACATCTTAAAAAAACAGACTGTAGTAACAGAAAGAGATGGCAATGCCAGCAAACTAGGAACACAAAATATGGACAAAATATTTCTTCATCAAGTATAAGTTTAACAGTCTCTGAATGGAAGATGGTATAGAGCAATTACATTTTTAGACAATGTTTTAGATTCACAAAGCCTTGTAGTGTGGGTTTACACCAATTACTGCATTTTCTAAATTTTCGTCAGTGAGCAGTAAGTGCAAAGGCTTAGGGTGTCCATGAGTCAGAGACTGCTGAAAAAAAAAAAAAAAAAAAAAAAAAAAGAAAAAGGAAATCAAGGAAAAAGCTACTTATGCCTGTAATGCTACTCTAGAAATCCACTACTAGAGTTTTCATTGATATGATACTGAATTACATAGCCCGTTGGTGTCAGCCTGTACAGGCTTCCTGTATTTTTGTTTATAAAACTAAGATTTATTAAAAATTTCATGTAGTTGTCCTAGCATTTCAAAATAAGTTAATATTTGTAATTTTGTATATTAATTTATTTTGTTTACATATGGTTTTCCCCACAGTGGAGGTGTGGAAAATCACATTTTGTGTTTACCATATCATTTATATATTTATAGTAATGTATTCTGAGAACTCATTAGGATACATGGTTGGAAAATTCTCATTCTAAGTAGAACTGTTGTTAAGCAACTTTAAAATTTAATTAGAACTCTTTGCTGCATTTCATTATGAGGTTATTTCATAATCACTCAGCAGGTCCTAAGTATTTACTAATGCAGAAGTGACGGTACATGATAGTGCTGAATTATAACTGCACAGCTGGAGAAGATACTTAGAAAAATGAAGAACAGATAAACGCATCATTTAGAAAAGCATCAGGGGAAAACTCAGCATTGAGCCTCCTTCCCTCCCACCCCCCGGCTACCATTCGCAGTTGTAAATAATGCCACAAAATTCAGCATGGTCTTCTAATGACTTAAGGAGCCTACCAAATAGAACCAGCTGGTTATTTACAAATGCAGCTTACAGAAATTAGGATGCTGGTAGCTAGAAGGAAGGTATGTCCCTAACTAATGGAGAAACAGACAAACTGCTATCTACCACTGGGGCTGCCCAAGACAACATGCGGGGGTGGAATGGGGTTCAAAATTTGCTGAGAAATGCTTTTTATTTTTCTTTTCTGGGAAAAAAAATAAATCACAAACAAACAAAAAACCTACACAAAACCTAAACCTACAATTCCTTCCACTTAAGTAATACTCATATTATGTACCCTCTGAAATTCAGCCAGAAAAAATGGGAGTTACTACCATCAATCAAGTCTGTTTAAAGAACATGGTAACATGCTGCTACTTCTCAGAGAGCGATAGACATTATTATCACGCAGACATTATTTGTGCCTGTATCAACAGAAGTGTAGTCTATACTTTAATGCTTTCAGACGCACTAAATTAAAGTTCAACGGAACACTTATATGAAAACAATGTGTCTTCCATTCTCTTTTGACTAGGAAAATCCCAACAGGAATCACAATGTAGGTACTAAATCCCCTTAAATTAAGCAATTTCTCACAATTATTTTTGGATATTTTCATTGGTATCTTTAATCAGTATAAGTATACATTATTTACTTCTCTAGCTTCCCCTGCAGCTGAGTTGGGCACTCTGCAATCACTTACTCTTTTTCAATGCCCCAGGGAGCTTAGAATTTCCCCCCCCCTCTCCCCTCCCCCCCTTTTTTTTTCTCTCCCCTTTTGTTTGTTATTTACAACTTCTAACAAAGCCATTGTTTGAGTCAGGGATGAAAACAGAGGACACAGTAGCCTCTTTCTCACTGTTATATCCAGAGTTGAACTTTTCGGCTTCCTTCTCTTGTGTTCTTCATTTGGCCACTTCCTATATTTTCATCCTCTTTTCCTCCAGCTGGTCCCAAGGATGCCTGTTGCTATGCATCAGCAGAATTGTGTCTGCGGATGGGGTCTCGAATTCCTTGAACCAGTCTATGCGGCTCTCCCTCCCTCTCCCCCCTGCTTCTTTCCATCCCTACACCATTTCCTCCCTTGTGCCTTAGGGAACTAACTGATCCAGGCTAAAATCAGGCTAAAACAGCTACCAAAGGTAGTTTTGCAACCCTGCTGTGTTATGGTGATTCTTTTTTTTCTCATTTTTAGCCCAGCACAAAGAGGATGGTATGCAAGCATTAAAATGGGGGCAGGAAATGTCTAATAGCCTCTTTCAATGGTCATGCTGGCTAATAGAAATCTGTAAATGCAGAAGTGTCATACAAAATGACCAGGTCCTTTTTATTTTATTTATTTTATTTTTTCCCGTCAGGCAAATTCCACCTAAATCTTAAGGGTAATCTATTAGCTAGGGTTCAGCAAACTGACAAAAAAAATAAAAATAAAAAAAATTACTAGTCTAAGCATCTGTACGCCAATAACAGAATTTATGCCGATTTTGTCAGTCTGTGTCATTTTCACAAATAAGGCAGTTGCACTGAAACTGTCTCTCATAAAAAATAAAAATAAAAAAAAATAGATTCAGTTTCTGTGACTGAATGGCATCAGGTTACCTCAGACATCTGAATGTTTTACGAGCTTCTCCCATAGAATGTACACACTAGTTTTTTTTTTTGCAAATATGCTGGATGAGACAGTATGGTCAAAACAAACAAACAAGAACACACCACCCACAGCATCCTTAAGTTTTGACTGGCAGCGTTTGCAAAGTATGTTTACCATGTAAGTGTTAAGGATTACTTGTAGATGTGTTCTGCTGTGAGCAGGCCCAGTAAAAATTCTGCTACTGATTGCTCTGTGGACACCACTAGCACAACATTTAATACATCATACCCGTAAAGAACGTTGCTTCCTTGCACAAAAGGAAGCAATTGTTCCTGTAGATACCAAAATAAACTAAAAGAAGCAAATAAAGTTTAAGAAAATATTATTTTAATGTTGCTTTTTTTCCCTACGTAACTAAAGAAACATCCTGCTAAAATACACTTCCTTTAAGATAACTGACATTCTCACCAACCACACCTCCTTTTTCCATTAACAAATCCTCCTTGTCTTACAAACTCTTACACTCCCCACATTAATTCAGGAATAGGCATACAACTTCCCAGCATCAGTCCAACACAAAATCTTATCTGGCAAAACACTAGAACACATAATATTATCACCTCCATCACCATAAAAATTTGGTTTTACTTCCATTACAGAACATGTTTCTTGAACTTTGAAAACTCTGGTAGATTGAACACAATATGAACAAACTTACTGTGTTTCTCAGGAAGATCTAAAGTCGTAAATTATACTGACGACATAGTATTGGATTTTTAGATTAAAAACTGTTCATTGCACAAAATAATGAATCATCATGAATAATGTTCACCTGTGTACTTAAATCAGTTCAAGATTATCCAAAACAATCATATTTTTTCATATCACACAATTTCACCTATTTTCAGCTGAAAAAAAAAATAAAGAAGGCTTCCTTCTACAAAGAAGTGGCAGCAAAAGCAGTAATAACAATTAATTCATACCTACAAGGCAGAGGTTTTGTAAGAGCTCAATTCCGTTAATACATATTGTACTGTTGAAGCATATCTGTCTGTTGTGCAAGAATAAACTATTAATAAAAAAATACAAATAAAAATATACAACAATAAATAAATACATAGCCATACTTCATTTTGTGCATTTGCTACTGTCTGTGCAGACTGATTAACTGTAATTACATATAGGTAAATAATACTCACCTGTGAATATTCACAATTATTTAACTTCTTAATTTTTACAGATGTTCCCAGAGCCTAATATATTGGTTAATAACTTTGTAAAGACCACTATGGAGATATAATTAGATCAAACAAATTCCCAGTTCTGCTTTTTGAAGGGGAGAGTTAGAATGATTACTGAACAAAGAGTTTTAAATGGAATTGGGAAAGTAATAGTCATCTCGTGTATCACAAGACTCTTCTCCCTCATCATTAGTCTTCTACTGGACCAATACTAGAGACAATACTGGAGATAGGAGAAAGTTACACTATTGTCTTATTTTACATTAAATAAGATTTTAGCCAGTGCTCTAAAAAAAATGCATTAGAAAATAATGTTATAAATAAAAGATAATGTAGTTATTAAATGCATCACGTAACATCAAACTCATTTCCCTTCATGAACAGCAACAAATATAGCTAAAACATCTGCTTTTCTCCTTAATTGGCTGTGCCTGCATTATCAAATATGATCGCATCCCAGTATTTCACAGTTCATGCCTGTCATATTTGTATCTGACTACGTGCTTTCCTAGTGACTGGTGAAATAAAAAGTAAAACCTCCTTCAGTGTTTCTTTGTAGTTTGACATATATTTTTGAGAACTCTAACATTTATTTCATATAGGTCCTTGCCATTCATATGTTTGGCAGCATAGTCGTGGCATCTCAAGGGTTATTTTCATCATTTTTTTTCTCAATATGCAAATAAGAGGACCTTGGCAAAAACATGTGTTTTCATAAAATGAATCTACTAAATGTATTTTTGAATGCTTTAAATTGCAAGTCCTTATTTACATTTGCTTTTTAATGACATTTTCTAGTTTGGAGAAACTGCATGAGGGCAACAACACTAATAGCTGTTACTGGGGGTAAATTACCTAAGCTTGTGTTTAGATAGCCAGCACAACTGAGGTTTCCAAGTATGTTTTTCTGTTCAATAAATGCCAGACTTGTGGTTTAATAGCAATAATGCTTGCCTGTATTTTATATATAGTACACATTTGTTAAATGATGATTGCATTGTAATTGTAAATATTAAACAAAATTGCCTGACATGCAGAAAAGTCAGTTGTGAACATTTAGCTTGTAATTACAGTTATTTCCTCAGTGCTGTTAGCGTAGAACATTTCCTTATAATGGCCATATATCATACTCTTTCTCATCACAGATTCTTTGTACTCGTGCATATTTTCACCTCAAAGTTTTAAGATTTTTTTTTAATCCAGAAGAATGTTTTATGAAGTCTATGATTCTGACAGTAGTTCAAGATCAGACTGTTATCTGCAGCAGTTAATGCTACCATTGCCTCATACTTGTCCTGTAATTATAAACATTATTAAAGAAAGCCCTTGACCCGTTATGCAGAAATAATAATCTGCTTCTTTTTTTCCCTGTTGTGAAGGCTGTTCTCATCCAAGGACAGAATTCTGAAGAAAGACACAAACAAAGAATTTGCATAACATGTCAGGGTGGTCCATGCCAGCTAGGTTAACTGCACAGGCTCCCCACTCAGCCTGTACAAGGAGTTAGGTGCCTCTGTAAAGGCCAGATAGCTCAGCAGGAAGATAGTTATTTAGGGACCATTAGGGACTGAATGTCTCCAAGCTCCCACCACCATCTAGAAGTGAGGTGCTTAATGGGGCTGAAAATTAAATGCTAGTTGAGGCAGATTTTTTTTTTCTTTGGCACAATGTTCTTACAAGAACTTCCCCAGGTAGTCAGGTATTATCCCTTGCCCTAAGAAAGACCTCAGGTCCATCACTCCTCCCATGAACATCTCTTTCAGATGCTCAAACAGCCAGGCTGTATTTTTGATGCAAATGGTATTTGTCTACATCTTGCCCCTTTTCATATTTCCAGAACTTTGTTGCAATCATTGAGTTTTGTCCTTGAAAATAGTGTAAAAGTTAGGTTGTTTTTTTATTCCTATACCATAAAACAATAGGCTGTATGTTGCCATTGGTTTTTAATATTGTCCAGCCAAACAACTTACTTTCTTCCATCACTCATGCTGCAATACTGCAAAAAATATTAATCTGTTTTAAACCTAACATTAACTATGAGTTGTATTATGATATAAAAACCTTCCCCTAAGTAACTTACACCAGCCATACAGATACCGAGGGAGGCAGGTGATCCATGAGGGGGTGACAGGAGGCGCTCGGCAGGGCCTGCCACTGGTAAACAAGACAGACCTAAGGATGGCAGAACTGAGGGCCATCCTGGCTGAGCAGTCCTGAGACCGTGTGGTTTAACATGTTTCGAGAAGTGGGCACGGCAGCACAATCACAACTCTGAGCTTTGGGAGCTTGGACGGCAGCTCATTTGGGGATCTACTTGGGTCCTGTGGGTGACTGCCCAGGAAGGCAGGAAAGCCCAGGGCTGTTTTTCAAGGACAACCTCTCTGAAGCAGCCCCTGGAAAGCGCAGAACACCAAGCCAGCTGCAATGCGCAGGCCCTGTGGGCTCCAGACAAACTCCACCAGCTCACCAACCTAGAGGAGCCAGCTCCCACTTGGTACCAGGTACTATGCCACCTGTGTGGTTTTGCTTTTATATAACAGTATCATCTCCAGTAGCACTTTAAGTGATACTTTACCAGCTTTAAGCACCTTTCTTACTGAGATCAGATGTACCAGCTCCACCTGGTACAAAACGGGGTACTTAACCCTACAGACGTACACCTCCACGGGACCCATCAGCGTGCTGCTGAGGGTGCTGAAGTGAGTAGGCTGATGTTGTTGCAAAGCCACTCTCTTTAGTATTGGAAAGGTTGTGGCAATCATGGGATGTTCCTGATGACTGGATAAAGGCTTCACACCCATCCTCAAGGAGGAGGATCCAGGCAGGGACAGGGCAGAGTGATCTCTGTCCCAGAGAACGCTAGAGCAAACCCGCCCTGAAGCCATATCCAGGCAGATGAAGGAGAAAGTGAGTGGGGACAGCCTACATAGGTCTACTGTTAGCAAGTCATGCCTGCCTAACTAGATTCCCTTTAAGAAAGAGAATACTGATCGTACAGATAATGGACAAGCAGGAGAGACGCAACCACAGACTGCAAGGTAAAGGGAAAAGACAAGGAAAGCAAGTGGTCAGTATCTGAGAGAATCAGTACCACAACAGGCTCAGCACAGGCTGAGAGAAACCTCCCTAAGCTCAATAAGAGTAAACGCAAAGTATTTCATCTTAACAGAGATACTCCCATGCAACAGTATGGGCTGGGGGCCAACATTGCCAAGTCCTGCCTGCCCTGGTGGGCACACTGAACATGAGTCAGAGCCGTGCCTGCAGTGAAGATGGTTAACCATACAACAGGCTCCATTAGAGATCAGGAAACAGGTCCACAAAAAGCCATCCCTTCTTCTGTTTCAGTGCTTGTGAGGCTGCAAGGAGCGCTGCATCCTTTTTGAGTTCCCTAGCACAAGAAAGTCACTGACACAATGGAGCGCGTCCAGCAGTCAGGCTGCCAAGGTGATCAGGGGGCTGGAGCACATACCAGTCCCTAGAGAGGACGAGAAGTGGGTTTGCTTTTTTTTTTTTGTGGGTTTTTTTGAAAAAAAAAAAAAAAAAGCAGGACAGATACTAACAGGAACATGCTACAGTTTTACCCTGTTAGAAAATCCATATAGAAAAAAAAAAAAAATCCTTAAGGAAAAAGGATTAAGCAGGAATATCCAGAATTTTGTGTGTAAAATACACACAATTTTGCTCCGTGTCCCTTTATACAAGAAGTTTATTTGCAGGAAACTTCTGCCTCTTCTATTGAACTTTAAAAAGTTCCAGTGTCAGGCTGCCCTTAACCTCCCATTTGCTGTCATTTCTGCTGGCATTCTGTTCCTTTTAGGACTATAATACAGAGAATTGGATCTGAAATCAGAAGTACTATTTATATTTATAAGTCCTTTTCACCCTTTTCTCACAGGTAAATAAATTTAAGTTTTCCTACCACCAGATAACTCAAATACTGTACTGTACTTCACTCTTCTCTCCCTAAAAAGACTTAGAAGTTATTACATTTTTATTCTGAACAGAAATGCTTGACATTATCAGAGCAAGATATTAAGAAATAAGGTTTTATATCAAGTACCAAATGTTATATTTACTGTTCTAATTGCGTTCTGCATTCAGCTTTCATGAAAACTTCTCCTGCTGATATGACCTGGAATTCCATTCTTTCAGTGCAAAGTCATAGTAATGCTCTTACAGAGGACCAGTACCCCATATCCTTTTGGAAAACCTTTAACTTTTCTAGTTGGTACTTGAAGTTGGTACATTATCACAACCAGCTGTTGCTTCTTTCCTTAGGACGCTGCCTGCATTCAACAAGAAGGACATTGCTGGGCTATAATGACATTCATCACTGTGGACAAACTGGTATCCAATAGGATTAGGCTGGTGCCCGAGCTGTTCTTGAAACCTGGATTATTTGGAAACCAGCCACATTCTTTGGTCTAGCCATTGCCTTATTCTACAGTTTGAGAGCGAATACCTTTAAAGAAAGTAGGACACAGTTAAGATTCTGAGAACTGTTTTCTTTCTACTATCCTGCCTTAGTGACAGCGAGTTTAAAACGAGATATTCTGATGCAGATATCTGGCACTGCCACAACCAATTTACTGTTTTCAGTTTCTCTAATAACTACAAGGAAGAAACAGCAAACTGTCATCGTTTATATCCAGCAAACTGTCATCATTTATATCGATAACATTCAAGACATTGAGTGACAACGTTGTAGGTTTCATATGAATTATCTGGAATTAATGAAAAATTGCACTTTATTTTTCCCATGAATATGAATATATTCCTGAAGAACACAGCATCTGAAACTCTGTAGTGTCAAATACACTGCAGATGTAGAAACCTATTTGGCAGCTGAAAAAAATGTTAGCAAGAAAAAGTGAATTTGTAAAATAGCAAGAAAAGAGGAGAGGAACTACTTTCCGATAGAAGACTTCATGTAACTCGCATTAATACAGACAATTGCCTTCATTGGCTTGCACAGGAATTCTGTCACATTTCCAAGTGACATACCTCTCCTCCTGATCACTACCACAGTCTGCTGAGGTTGCAGACTGTTTCCTGAATTTGGCCTGTAAGAACTCTTTTTATCTGAAAGACTGAAACATGCACTACTGCTTGGCATGTAGAGGCAATATACGCACACCATATGTACTCACAGCATAAAAGCATTACGACTAGTGGTAAAGAACGTGGTTCTGAGAACCAATACAGAGGATTAAGCATGAACCAATAACTGGTACACAACTATTTATGTCACTCTCCACCTTACAAGTATGCATTCCTTAAGTTGTTTTCTTTCTTTCCTTGTCTTGTCTGAAAACAAAACAAAACAAAAAAAGTAATGCTTCTCATTAATTTTGAAAACTTAAACACAGATCTGGAGTCATCACATGCCAAAAAATTGTCCTGAAATGTCTGCAGAGCAGTCAAGCACTGAACAGCTAGCAGTACTTATGTACTGCTATGTACTATGTTGCTGCTTACACTTGAGAACATGCACAGAAGCCTTCCGGAAAGAACATTCTGAAAAAGAAGACTAGTCCATTGGGGGAGGGGAAGGAAAAGTCAGAAAAGTAACACAGTGCCTGTAAGGCAGGGGGAGGGAGGGAGGGAAGAGGATGGAAAGCAGGTTAACTTCTTTTAGTAGGGATGACTAAATGTTAACATAAATACAGAAAAAGAGGTGCATGTGACTTCAGGTGATCAGCTGAGACAAAGATAATTCTAAATACGATTCTGTTTAAGTGCTTTGAATGTCTTTGTTCTTGCTTTGCACAAGTAGAATAAAGTCCACGGACTATTTGTTTAGTTCAAACTTTAAGGACTCCTCTCCTTTTTCATGGCAAAATCAACACATAAAACGAAATGAAGCAGATAAAGAAATAAGGGCAAATAAAGAAATGTAAAAGGTTTCCATTAAACTGCACTAGAAGATTACAGTCAGCTGTTTTACCTTTCAAAGGGATAACACGAGATGAAGGTTGGTCGGTTCCCTGTTAAGAAGCAAACATTTCTGAAACAATAATCAAAGCTCCAACAACATAGGTTCCACACAGCCAAACGTTTTTGCTGTTATGATTCTAAGTGACACACAATTCCCAGCAGACTCAGGAAATAAAACCAGGCGACTCTCAGCATTGTGGTTTGCCCAGGTTCTCTTCAGAGGGGAGCGGGAAAGGGGAGGAGAGGAAGGAAAGGAACACAGGAATTCATAAATTTCTAAGCTGTCGGAAACAAAACCCGAGAAGGCTCATGCTTTACAAAGCTTTCCCTTCCTCCACCCCCCTCCATTTTTACTGTACTTAGCAAATTATCACTACTTTTCCTTAGGTCACACGGAGTCTCAAAGGGAGTTGTCTCTCCACTGAGGACGAAGCTCCTGACTACTGCTTTTACATTATTTGCAAATACACTCAATCAACACTGCACAGACTTCTGCTGTTGTCGGTCCCCAAATCCTGACAAAATTTAGAATTCTACTAATTTCAAAGAAAACCTTCAAATTGAAGAGCAAGGAAAAGGATGGGAAGAAGGGAGTAACAACAACAAAAAAAAAATCTGGGACTCTATACACTGAACATGACACATTTTTCCTTTGAAAATGACTCAACAGCTTCCACCAAAGTTTAAATGAAAACTTTAATATGTTTACTTTTGTACATTCTAAAAGCTAAAATAATAATAAAAAAAAAAAGACCAATATTAAGTACACAACAGATTTGTAGCACAAATATTTTAAATACTCTGTGGAGAGATTCGATTAGCAATAACTTTAAGAGCTAACGAATAAGACTCAAAAATAATGTCATTAACATCAACAGGCCAAAAATCTATCATAATAAAATTTCTCCATTTATTAACAGAAAGCAATGATTGTAACAAAAGATTTAAAGATCTTTGCTGAAGTTTTTAGCTTTTTTTTGCCCTCCCCCCCCCCCTTTTTTTTTTTTAAAGTACACAGCTTTTTTATCCCATTTATGTTTGCCTTTTTTTTTTTCTTTTTTCTTTTTTTTTTTTTTAAATACGTAAGTACTTGTAAGAAATACTTTTTACTTTTCTACACTTCAGGTTTCTGCACACTCTGTATCAAGTTGGCATAATCAGAAGTACTCACATCTGATTAATAATTCTGTGTTTAAATTTACTCAACTGTTTTCCTCCTAGAGCTACCTTTAAAAAATCAGGTAAGTAACCTGTTTTCAAAAATTGCAAGAAAGAGCTGGTTTGTTATTTATTATTCACTTCCTGACAGTCTGCTCCTCCAGATCACCAGTTAAGGACGCGTAAGATTTTGCTGAATGAAAAGGATGCATGAACATTTTAAATCAAGCTGGAACTATTTGAAAATTAATTTCAATACCACCACCATAAGAAATAAGCTGCTAAATTCCTCCCCTTCAAGTTGTCTCCTCCTCCAAGAGTGGAAATAGTTTTTCTACTATTTTTCTTGAGAAAAGGCATACCACTTAGGCTTGAAATTTAACTTTCAACAGTCCCTTGGGGAAAATACTTAGATCTAATGTGTGCAAACTTGCAGACCATTATTTATTTAAGCGTTTTTTCAATTGTTCTAGATGCCTTGTATCAACATCCTGTAGAATTAAAACAGTGGCTTTAGACTGAAATGGATTAAACTCTATAGTCATCAAACAACAGAGATCTATCAGTTGTTTCTGACATTTCTCTAAACCATCCTTAATTTTCCCATGTAAAGCTGGATGTTTTCTCAACGTATTCATTTCAAGCACTGAAAATCCTATCAAACTTGTTAGAATATCATCAGCAAAATTTACTTCAAGATAAGCTGAACCATCAGAAATTTTTGCCTTTATACCCCAGGACCCATTACTGCTCTTGAGGTTTCCAGTGAGAGTTACAATAAAACACTTAACTTTCACAACTGTGACAGCTTCCAGTTTCTTTGCAAGGAGAAGGGAAAGGTATGTGAAAGGTGGAGAATCTAAATCAAGGTCACGAGCCTCTACTGCTCTGCAAGGAACAGTCTGCATATCACGCTTTGGCTGATCTGCTTCTGGATCAGTTTTTGAGAAAGGTACAGGATCACTGTCTAACTGCCTGCTGTCAGAAGCGTGATGGGATTTACATCTGCTCTCATCGAAGTCTTTATTATTCTGCCTTTCTTCACAAGGATTTTCCAAAGAAAAAAATGCAGAGCTGCAGGCCTGATGTGCAGTGTTATGCTGTGGAAAGCCTTTTGTACTATTGCCATCTCCAGCAGATACTGTTCTTCCAAAGTCTTTTGCTTGCTGGTATCTTCTATAGGCTTATCTCTTTCAGGCCCTTCATCTCTTCCATAAGTGCCATTTAAAGATGAATTGCAGGAGTTTCTATATGTCTGTGGAATCCCTCTCAGTTGTTAAATCGATGCTTCTGTTTGTGACCACTGATGGCACTTCTTCCAGCTCTCTTTGGATCTCTTCTTCCAGAAGAATGTCATCTTCCAAAGGAAAATCATTTAACTCCACAGGAGTTTGTTCACGTGAATGAGAACTTACTGACACCTGTTGCAACGTATTTTCGTTGCGTGCAGGGAGTGAACCTGAGGCTGTATTAAAATTGTTGCTTCTGCTCCAGTATCCACTTTCTAAAGACGATTCGTTGTTTTAAAATAACTCCATTATTTTCATCAAGACCAGCCAAGAGCTCTTCATCTGAAGGGCCTAAAGTTTGTTCTACTTCATCCATAGGACTGAGAACAATTTGTTCATGACCAGGTTGTCCAACAGAATTGGGGTTCTCAGCTTCTCCAATTAGTCTAGCAAGGACTCTTTCCCGGGAATACTCCTCCAGAAGAGCATCCACTTCACCCCCCAGCAGTTTCACATTTTCTGGTTTAAGCAAAAGGACTCCGAGACGATACGCAATACAACCATGTAAAGTGATTTTTGTTCCTGGAGGAAGATCACTATGGAGGACTGGCACTGGTTGATACTCCATGCCCTGAATTTGATGTATCCCATCAGTCAGCTGCAGCATCAGCATTCGAGTAGGCTTTGCTTCCCAGGGCTTCGGGAATGCCTGAGTACTGGCTGTTACTTCTTCGTTCACAGTACTTTTCCCTCTTACCTTCTGCAACTGGGAATACGCTGGCTGGCTAACATCAACCAGTGATCGATCTGTATGGAGTAAAAGCCGGACAGCTCTCCCTTGGGAGCATCCGAGATGCAATCAGGCAAAATCGGATATTCTAAATCTCTTAGATCTGTAAGGAGCCATTGCTCAAACACCTGCTTGTTAATCTGCGCTTGACTTAAGTTACTACCACTGTTTTCTTCCTGGATCAGTTAATGCACGCTTCCAACCACGTCAAAGGAACCTTCACGTGCCACGCAGATGAAAGCCAAGTTTCCACTCTCGCTGCAATGTTAAACGTAGACATTTTCTTTTAAGCCAGAAGAGCGAAATCCCTTGGGGAAAAAAAAAAAAAAAAAAAAAAAAAAGACATATTTATTCTCTTTAAGTAGCTGAGTTTATGATAATTTATGACTATTATTATGCATTTATGACAGGGCTCTCACTGGTACAATACAGCAATTTGCCCTCGATTCGCAGTTCAAATACTGTAAGAGCGTTAACGCAGAAGCGACTTAAAATTTACATTTTAACCGTTATGACCCGAGCAGCTCCCCACAGAACCGCCCTCCCCTCACTCACCGCGGCCCCGGCCCCGCCGCCGGTTGCTGACGGGCGGGGGGAGGGGGGAGCGCGGCCCCGAAATGCCCGCGCACGCCGCCAGCCAATGGCGGCCTCGCGCGGCGTCAAGTCTCGCGAGAACACCACTACCCAACCCCCC